>NC_044915.1:36655629-36955629 GCF_001633185.2 Quercus lobata
CAGTTTGTTTGAAGATATGTCAAGATACTCAAGGTCTGTCAATGACCCAAGTTCTTGCGGTATACCACTGGAAAGTTCATTTCCATTCGGCATAAGTTTCACCAAAAAAGTCAACTTTCCAAGTTCCTTTGGAATCTCGCCAACTAAATGATTCATAGATAGATCAAGTACATGTAATTGAGTTGAATTTCCAATCTCAGGTGGTATGCTACCAGTAACATTGTTCCACGCTAGAAGTAAAGTTGTTAGTTTCTGACACCTTCCCCAGTTATGTGAAATTTCACCATAGAAGCTATTCTTGCTTAGGTCAATGAAATTCAAGTGTGGATAAACACCAAAATCTTCAAATATATTTCCAGTGAATTGGTTTCCATCAAAACGGACTCTAATTAAGGATGTGCAGTTTCTCAAGCCTTTGGAGATTGAGCCTATGAGGTGGTTGTTACTTACAGTAAAATTTTGAAGTACTCCACCTCGACAAATATTCTGGGGTAGAAAACCAGTGAAGTTGTTTGTGTCCAATTCCAACACAACCAAAAAGAGATTTTCAATCTCTTGAGGAATAGTGCCAGAAAACTGGTTGTCGCGAAGGAATAGAGTCTCTAATTTGCTCAAATTACCAATTGAAGCAGGAACAGAACCAGTTAATAGATTCTCACTCAACTCTAGATTAACAAGAGACTTTAAGTTTCCTATCTCTTTAGGGATACTACCAGGAAGCCCATTATCATAAAGTTCAAGAAGGGAGAGATTTTTTAGATCACCAAATGATGTTGGGATTGAACCAAAAAGATTGTTTATGCCAAGTCTTAACTTTAACAAGAACCTCAAGTTTCCTAATTCTGGAGGAATGGGACTAGAAAGTTGGTTTTCGGACATGTACAACTCGGTTAGCTTGACTAAGTTTCCAAAAGTTGATGGGATGGGACCTATTAGACGGTTTATATCCATTTGGAGTAGAGCCAAATTGGAGAGATTTCCAAGTTCAGGAGGAATAGAACCAGAAATTTGATTGTCAAAAAAATACAAAATAGCCAGATTGCTCAAATTACCCAAAGAAGCAGGAATGGGACCTTCTAGAGCGTTGATATACAATCCAAGCATTGTAAGAGACTTAAGCTTACCTAATTCTTGAGGAATTGAACCGTTGAATTGATTATTAACAAGGTGCAAGAACTCAAGCTTTGTTAGGTGACCAATTTCTGGTGGGACTGACCCTGACAACTTATTATAGGACAAATCAAGATATATGAGCTTGGAAAGGTTACTAATTTGAGGTGGGATAGTACCAAAGAGTACATTGTCAAAGAGATCAATATATGCAACATTGGGTAAAGATGAAAATGGAAATTCGTGGAGCATACCTTGTAAGCCTGAACTAGTGAGGTTTATCTTGATGACACTTCCGGCAGGATTGCAAGAAATACCAAACCAAGTGCAGGGAGATGTGCTTGGCTTCGGGTTGGTAGCATTTCGAGGAAGGAGGGTCCATGAAGATAGTTGAGGCTGCGTATTATTTTCAAGGCTGGATTTCCATTTGAGAAGAGCATTTGCTTCTTCAGTGGACTCGGATGTTACGTTGTATGAGGAGCATAACAGAACAAACTGGACAAGTAAAACGAGGGAAACTAATCTGTCAAGGGTGATTGCCATGGTTTGTGTGTCTTCTTGTATGTTATATGGTTATGTAAAATATGATATTTATATAACAAGAGCTCACTAATCTTTACATACATTTTCCAAAGTAATTATACATCATCCACAAATTTCCATAGTAAAGTATCACTACAGCATTGTCAATTTGACCTTCAATAGGAAAGAGAGTTAGTGAATAAGTGCTTCTCTTCATGATGACATTATAGAAATGCTAATCTTTTCAAGGGTTGGGTGAGAAAAAGGGAAACCACTTCCACTCACATTGGTTTGTGTTATACAAGAGCCTTTCTGTGTCTTTGTCTTAATATGAACTCTATTGGTTTGTTTGAAAGCATCCATTCCTATCCACACACCCTTGAGAGAGGTAAAGAGTTGGGGAAGTATCCATGAATGGGACTAAACGGGTCAGTAGAGCATGACAAACATGAATTCCTGCATAGGGGTGTATCACGAGCTATGAAATTACACTCACCTTTTTCGACATAATAATTATAATTTTAGTGGGGCAGCCACTCTCAAGTCTCAATGAAGTATGTTCATACTAGCAATAGTTCTAGGAAAATACCAGTTTGATTTTGCGCCTAATCCTATCCCCTTTTATTTCTTTTCATCAAGTTATAATTTCTGATTGATAAATACAACCACAAAGCTATTAAAAGGCTTGTGATGTTGCTTTTTACACATAGGTCGAAGACATTTCACAGCGTAATTAGATTAACCATTTGAGTGCTTTGGGCTGAGGTTAGTTGATGGCGCACTCGGCTATCACTATACCACAAACTTATTGGTCCTTTAGATTTGGGACAATCCTAGACTTTGGATTTTCCGAGAATCTGCATTTGCAGAAAACATTTTATTCCACATTGTATAGTTCAAAAGGAAAAAATACAACACGTTTTCTGCGAGTCTAGTAAATTCCGATTAATCAAATACTTTATTGGTAAATCACATATCATCTATCTGTGGCTCGTCAATATTCAATTCCAGCATTTGATTTAAAAGTAATAAGTTATAGTTTATTCACTCGTGGCCTATTTTTCTATACTTTCGGTTCATAAGTTTAGTGGAGTCAAACCAGATCCTAATATTAAATCAAACTATAATTGGATCCTAATTGTGCTTTAGGCATCATTTTCTAGTTTATGATTTACACTAACAATTTTAACATTTTTTTTGGGCTTAAAAAGAGTCAAAAGGTAAGTTTTTATAATCAGCTCTCGACAAATCAAACTGAGTCTTAAAATCAGTACCAAAAGACTAATCGCCTGTTCTATACTTAAATAGAACCTTCACACAACTAATCATTGCAATGATGCACTTAAACATCCAGAGCATCCATCAAGAAGCCTGTACCACACACACTGATGCTCCAAAATTCCCGAGGTACTTGACATTAAATCACCTTTGCAAACATGATCCAATTGGTCAACCATTTGGATACAGAATCCAGGAAAGCAAGCAAATATAAGCTACAGAGATCCACAATGTTCTTGCTGAAAAAGTAATATTATTGATGAAAGCGCAGAGAATAACAATCTTTTGGCCACTAGCACATAAAATATTTTTAAAAAGTTATAAAAATTCAAAAATCCATTATTCTAACCAGCAAGGAGATGATACTAGAGCATTAATACCAAATACTAATGTTATGCGGCCATGCTTGGTCAAATTAAACACACTGCCCACATCCACACACAAGTCAAGAAGATCGAGTTCTACCATCAGTGAAACTCTAATAATGCGTTGCTCCCATAATCCAATAAGCAACAAGGAAACAAAATAGAGGGTCATCACACTGATACATGCTAATAATCAACACTATCAAAGCATCTTTGATCAACAGCTGAAAGCCAGCAACAAAGCCAATGATCCATGGGTCCAGTAACACCACCCACTTCGTTAAAAAGAGTGGTAACTTAAAAGCCCTAAGCTGAATCCCAGGATGAGGGAAATGGTGTAACCTCCTTATAGGGCAGGCTAGGAGCTTAGAATCACCGCTTGGAAAAAAATAAGAGCATCTAAAAGGAAAAATACCATTTCATATGTTCAACTCTGACCACTTGGATTTCGGTCTTACTTTTCAGCACAAATCTATTTAGAAATTAAAGCGGCAACATTTGCACCTCCAAGTACCATTAGGCATTAGCCAATGTCATTCACCAATGCACATCTTCCATGCACAAGTCAATGATCTTTACTTACAGCAGGAGACTAACTAGTGTAATCTGACAAGAGGGGCTAGCTCACATAATAAGACAGAAAGAAATGTGGTACTTTATTCATTCTTTACACAACAATACTTTTTTTCATTTATTTGCCATATATACTTGACTGCCTTTAAGATAATGGTCAAGAATGATTAATGGTAGATCTCACCACATCTTTCAATGAACATGCTAAAAAGAAATAGAACACAACCAGAAACAAGACCCAAAAGAAATTTAGTAAAACAAAAACCAAATTGAGGGGGGTTAATAGTAAGACTACATTCAAACAGGACATCTATAAGCTATTGTCGAAGATAACCATTAGAAAAATGAAAAAGCAAAGGGGAACAAGACAATCATTCACATAAATGAACATGTCCTGGTGACAAGTATCTATCTAATTATAATAATACTGCATCATAGTCACCAACATGGACCAATCCCTATCAACACAGGCATGGCCACGAAGAGCTGCCTGAAACTTAGACTCCAAATGAATCAAGGAGTATTCAATGAAACCGCAACAGCTACATTGAAGGCATGCAAATTGCATCGATCTTTGGGCAACCACAGCTACTAAGACTCCTTGGTAACCCAAACTTTTAAAATCAGCAATGTTTGAGAAGTATGGTCAGGTTAAAAGCCATGATCCCCATGGTTGTAGGACTTAAACAGAATGAGAGTGTTAACTCTTACCAATCAGGACATTATCAAAGAAAAAATGGTAAGATACAGTAGATTGCAACCAGCATGAACATGATATCCAATCCACCATCTGTGAAGCAAAATCAGCACCACAGCTAGCACATCTCAGCAAACAGCAAACAGCAAACAGCAAACAGCAAACAGCAAAATTTCACCCTTCCCGAACACAACTATATAAGGACAATATATGATCCACAATGAGAAATTCCATTAACAGAAGGAAATAATAATCAAAATTGAAGATTTATAAAAAATTTAGAAACTAGTCAAGAGAAGGATAGAAAGCAATAGATGAAAGTAAAATAAAAAGAGCAAGCAAGCAAAAAAATAGTCAACCTAAATTCAGGAATGACCCACTGGCAGGAACTCTTAGACAACACAATAAAAATTATTGTGGAATATTTGAAATGGTGCAAACCTATAGAATTTGGAATACATGAACTACCATCAAACAAGAGTAAAGGAATGCATTGAATCCAACAAGGTAATGTTTAACCTCCAAAAAAAGGTCCATGATGATGAAATCTAGCATTCAAGTTGTTGCTCACAGCATGCACAACATAATGTCTTCTCCAAAATTAAAGCAGATACAGAGAATGCACCGAGCCAAAGATATCCCCATCACAAAATATGCTTGCTCCTTCATTCCTAAAAAACACAATGACCAAAAAAGGCTTAGCCAAAGACATATTATTCCAATCAAGACACCTCTATACTATGAGGGAAAAAATTTCCAAATACTGCAGTGTAGAAACTCACATCAGCATCAGATCTACGTGGAGATGGGCTTCGAGAATCAACAACTCGACCATTTGGTGAAGCAGTTTTTGGTACAGGAGAGCTTTCATTGTGATTGTGTGCATCAGGACTTTCGTCCCTAGGTGTCCTACGTGGGGACAGGCTCCTCCGAGGATTGGGACTGGACCAAACAGGAAGGCAATTTGACAAATTCCCGTTTGCCATCAGATAACAAATCATGAATCCACAATTTTCTGATTAAAAATCATTAATATATATGTGATCAAATACCTATCATAGGACCGGCTTCGACTACGCCGCTCATCATCATATCTGCCTCTCCCACGATCTTTGTGATGATCAGGACTTGCACTACGGCTCCTGCTCCGGCGACGATCTCTTTCCCTCCCACGATTCCTGTCACGATCAGATCGCTCCCTACTCCTACTGCGACTTCTCCTTCTGTAATCCCTGTCCCTATGTTCATCCCGATGTCTGAAAAGTGAAAAATGTTTACAATCAGTAGCTACATAATGAACATGACACAATAAATTGCAAGAAGCAAGATTAGTTCATAACACTCATATACAATAAGTCAAATCTAGTACAATTTGCACATGCAGAGTTCTTAAGAGCACAATCAGCTGTATAAGTGTCAAACCAGCCCAAATTCATGTTCTTTAAGCTTGATAAGTTTTGGAGATAACAGACGTCAGTGCAATTATATGAAAACAGACAGTATAGAAGTAGAACACACTCCACCGAATAAAATAATCTAGCAGGGGAAAAAAACAAATAAATAAATAGATAAAAGATTCCCATGTTGTCCTTCTATAAGAATGTTTGCAATGCTCAGAAGCAACAGGAGCAAACAAAAATAGAAAGAAACCAAAGTCGTATCAGAACATGAAATTGAAAAATTATGGCAACCAAATGCATAAGCAGTGGAAAAGCTATACCCTGTGACACCCATACAGATACAGGCTCTAGCCTATAGTACCACTATTTCTATTACATCAACTACTTGTAGATTACCCCTTCCAGGAAATGGATCACCCCATCCTATTATTCATCTGTTAACCAAAGGGGTCCGAACCATTTTTGATCAAAACTAACTCCTACGCAAAACATATCCATCATGTAAGCCTGAAATATATATATAACTTAATCCACTTGGTTCCTGAGAAACTGGCCAACCTGACTACCTGTGAGGACCATGTAAACAGACCTAAGGTGCATTTCATAACCATACGGTGCAACTGCAAAATGAATTAAAGAACAAACCATGAATCCCTATACACTAGAGCACACTGAATATCAGCAGAGCCAAGCTAATATAGCAGTGCTTCACACAAATTGGAGAGAAACACACCCACACAAACACACACAATGCCTTAAATTAGTGTTTTTCATTGTTTTTTTACGAGTAACAAATTCATTAAATAATTGCAAAAAGGGGTGTAGCCCTAGTCCTCAGGTTGTACACAAAGGAAGAGAGCACAGCATGCCTTGCATCAGTAGTAATGTGAAATTTTCAATTCGGTCATGTGCTGAATTCAGAATATCTCAAATAAACTGATAATCACCTCATATCTCTGAGTTTTCATTTACAACCTAGTTAAATCCCAACTTACATAAAAATTACCATGCTAGTCAATAGGCCCGGTTTAACACCCAAATTAATAGCACTTTCCAAGACAAGGGACCTCACCTAGGACGAGGGCTACGACTCCTTGACCCTCCTTTTGTCTTGGAAGATGACTCTATTATCCTCCCTTTGTGACTGACAATAAAAAAACCAACAATATACCATTAGACAGCACCAAATCCGAGAAACACGCAACTATGCAACTAATAGCTAAACTACAAACATTTTAATAGCCTATTGCCATATAAAGTCCACCTAATGACTCATCCGCAGTACATAAGCATTTAAGTTTGAAAACGCAGTAATCAAAATTAGAAGAATGGCACCAAAAATTTAAAATAAAAATCAACCAAAACAGCACAGATGACTTACATTCGCTCCGCATTTGGGCCATACTTGGCGAACTGAACCATAATCTCTCTGCCATCTACAACTTTTCCTGCAAAATAATAAATAAATAACAATATAAATAGATAAATAAAAACCAGCTTCCAACATGGTTGTAGATATCAAGATTTGAGAAAGTAAATCTGACCGTCGAGCCTTTCCACCGCCTTCTGCGCCTCGTCCGCGTACTTGTATCGAACGAAAGCGAAACCTCGCGATTCTCCAGTCCTATAATCAATCACCAAAAAAAAAAAACACCAAATTAAAAAAAAAAAAAAAAAAAAAAAGCACAAACAAAATAGATGTGTGTGAGTGAGAAAGAAGAGAAAGATAGGGGACCTTCGGTCTCTGGGGATAAACACGTCGACGACCTTGCCGTACTTGTCGAAGAGAGGAAAAAGATCATCTGCGGTGGTACCTATAGCAAAAAAAGAGCGTTAGAGATTGAGAGAAAGAGGGGTAGGGTTGAAAATTGGAGAGGAAGGAAGGGGCAAATACGGAAAGTGATGTTGAGGACGAGGAGGGAATAGGTGTCTCTGATGTCTGGAGGGCCAGATCTCCCAAAGTGCGACATCTCGATTTCTGCCTCTGCCTCTGTGAGATAGAGAGAAAGAGAGAGAGTGGCGGAAGGACTTTGTGCTAGGGTTTAGAAATTTGAGGTTGAGAGTTTGGGGAAAAAAATTGTCGGGGGAATTTTTTTTTTTTTTTTTTTTTTGCCAATAGATTCGGTGGTTTAACGTAAAATGCTAAATAAGGACATTACTTGTTTAAAGACGAATATGCCCTTACTTCGCTTTTCAAAATACTCTACTGTCCCAAAAAAAAAGAAAAACAAAACCTTGCCTCCCTCCCTTCACTGTCGTTACACTATTGTCTTCCTTGTTTTTTCAGTGTCTTTTCCCGCCAAGAATGTGTGATATTTGGACCGCTATTTTTTTTTTCTTTATGAGGTTTTTTTTTTTTTTTTTTGAGAAGGATTTTCTTTTGAGTTTAGTGTTAAATCTTTTGTTTTATATATCTTCCAATAACGGTATGTCAGAATGCCGTATTATTATTTTACAAATTAAAAAAATTGTGACAGTCATGTATAATAGATCCTCGTTAATACCTATATTAGAGCAACCACATTAATTCGTTTAAAAATTTCTGTTTATTTTAGTCTTAAAATCTATTTTTTCTATTTTACGCAACCACTTTGCAAAAATAGCAATATTAGATTATCTATTTTACACTTTCTTTTAATATAATATTAATTCTTCCTTTATTTTTTGCTATTATTTATGTCCTTTTTTTTCCTTTGTTTTCTCACCAAACAAACACAATTTAACCCAAACCAAACTCACAGCAAACCTCTATAGACATAAATCACAGCCTCTCTTCCTACACCAAAACCCCCACATCCAAATCACAACAAATTCAAGCCAAGTAAACCACCACCAAAATCAGCAAATCACCGAGCAAACCCAATCACTCGCACTTCTGGCAAAGTTCTGAATCTTGGTGGGCATGGTAGCAAAAAATAGAAGAGCACCAAAGAGGAAAATGAACTACTCTATTATGGGTTTTCAGTTGAGAGAGAAGATAATGGATAAGAAACAAAGGAGAGCCACCAATTGGAGTGGTGGTGGTGGCTAAGAGGTGATGAGCAAGGACTGCAGATTAAGGAGAAGAAATAAAGAAAGAAAAGAAAAAGAAAAAGAGAAAAGCCATAGACGGAGAGAAAAGAAAAAGAAGGAAGCAAGTAACAAAATGGAATAGAAAGAAAGAGAGAGAAATTAATTAAATATTGATGCACAAGTGAACAGTAATCATGTATCTTTTCACGATTACTGTAGCTTTTTGGAAATTTGCACAATTTTAGAACAGTTGATGCGGGTGATTTTTAAGGTAAAATGTGTAAATTTGTGCACTTTTTGTATTTTAGAAAAGCTTATGTGAGTGCTCTTACCATTAGTCCGTCTAAAATTTTTCGTCTATTTTAACATAACAGCCTACTTTTTTTTATTTTACACAATCACTTTGCAAAAATACCCACATCAGATTATCTATAATACATCATCTTTAATTTAAATAATATTTTTATCACTTTTTTTTTATTATTTCACACCTACCCACGCACAGTCCTACCCACCTTACCCCACACTCCAAATATTACTTCTCTCTCTCTCTCTCTCTCTCTCTCTCTCTTCTTTTGCAATTTGAGTTTGATTACAAGCAGTGATTTTGGGCAGATTTCTCCACTACTATGGGTGGATTTCTTTTACAAAAACACTCACATCAAATTATCTATAATACATTTTCTTTTATTTAAATAATATTTTTCTCACTTTTTATTATTATTTCACACCTACCTACCCACCTTATCACACACTCCAAACATTACTTTTCTATCTCTTTCTCTCTCCTTTGTCTTCTTTCTTCTTCTTCTCTTCAATTTGCTTTTGATTATAGGCAATGATTTTGGGTTTGCAATTTGAGTGGTGATTTTGGGCAAATTTCTCCATTATTGTGGGCGGATTTCTTTTGCAAAAACACTCACATCAAGTTATTTATAATACATCCTTTTTTAGAGCAAAAACGTGTAAAATAATGCACTTTTTCTATTATAGAAGGAATAGTGTGAGTGTTCTAAGAAAGTCAAAACCCAAATAAATTAAAACTTAAACTCATCTTACAATTGAAGAATCACTAAGGCTCCCACTAGCCATATGTGCCACTAATTAGAGAAACCGCCAAAGCCTAGAAAAAATTCATCAAAGTTGTTGTTTATGTGGTGGCCAGGACCAGATATTAGAGGTTCAATGGCTCTTCAATCGGCAACATGATATTATGTTTTTGGTGCACACACCCAGCTCTCTCATAACACGTGGGTTCACATGTTGTGAGATAAATAAGTGAATACACCCAAAACATGATATACCCTCTCCTTCAATCGTAAAATTGAGTTTGGGTTTTGATTTTATTATGGGTATTAATGAGGATATATTATGTGTGACGATTGCAGTGGGCCTTTTTTGGGCCTTTTGTGGTTAAAGTGGGCTGGGCTGCCTCTTGCGGTGTTGGACCCAAGTTTTCTGAGTAAGGGAGTTGAGATCGGTCCAATTGCAACTCAATTTGATTCGGCTTGTGCGCAAACTATGCCTCGTCTGCCAAGAGCAAGCTTATAGCAAGCAGAACTATTTCAGATGGATTGCGGCAGCCAGATATGATAATAATAAGATAAAATAAAGTATTTTGAGATCTTTATTAAGGTAAATATACAATCCCTACTTAAGAAAAAGATAATCACAGTTTAACAACAATTATCTTATAAAAAAAGTAAGGGGAACAAGTGGGTAGTATATGAGTTGATTGAGAGATAAATAAATCAGATCAAGTCTGATCCGCAGGACCAAAACCAAAGAGGAAAGAACGCCTCTTCTCAAAGTGAATAATCTCTTAGGGAGATCCTACCATAGAAATTAATCACTTTGAGGGAAGCGGACCTGAATGGTTGGTACATAAGAACACTCTTTATCTCCGGCAGAGAGCAAGATTTTGAAAGGGAAAGAGGGAATCAACCTATTGATACATGCCTGCCGTTCTAACTCTCTATCTTTTTCTTTCCTTCTTTTCTAATATTCCCCTTTCTTATCTTTTTCTTTCTATTTCTTTTTCTTAATCCTTATTTTTCTATTTCCTAGTTTTCAAGCTTCCAATATTGTGGTGCTTGTCGTCCTCCTTTCTATACACGGCAAGGGTCTCTTTATAGTGCATGTCGTAACCGGATTTTACTATTTTAACCCTTAACTACCTTTATTTGGTATAGGTGTACCTGTCGACCACCACTGGTCCGTCTGTGTACCACTCCCGATCGCCAGACAAAATAAAGTTATTTTGTTTGTTTGTCTATCGTGGCACCATTTCCTGGTACCGTGTGGATGTCTTCTCTCTCCCTATCCCTCATGACATGCACCTAGTGGTTCCAGCTCAGCTTTGCCCATTTGGGTGATATATCATCCCAACAAGATACTTCCCTCAAAAGAGCCCTAGTAGGAACCTTAAAATAAGTTTTTCCATCTCCCCACCACCAAACCATGCCCTCTTACCTCTGACTCATGACCTCATCGTATCCTGTATTGGCTGGGTACAGGCTGGTGAGGTCTGGGTCTTGCGCGTGCCTCTCTTCCATGTATGTCCAAAATTTGTCTGCTGGTTATGCATCTGCCGTGGTTGGCCTGCACAGTCTGCCATCCATTCTTGACTATTTTCTGATTTCCCTTTCCTTTATAGCTTACCCTATTCGAGGCTGGGTCTTGCTTGACGGTGGGTTTTGCTTTTTCTTCAGCCCACCCTTTTTCCTACTACCATCTCCTGCCATACCACTCGATTATTCCTACTGCGAAGTTGTTTTGCCTTAATCTGGCGGGCTCCTGTGTCCCATTTGTTTTCCCTTGGGCGTCCTAGGCTCGTTTACTTCCCTTGGACTTCCTTGGCCCTTTTCTTAACTTTGCATTAGCATGGGCTTTTACTGAATTCTTTGGGTTTCCCCAGCCCAATTACATTATTCATCATCCTTGGGGTTCATGAACTTGCCATTAACCCCTTATTTTCTTTACTTTCATTACTTTGGACCTGCTGTTTATTCTTCTCTTAATGGCCCAGTAAGGCCATTGGTTCTTTTGTTACATCACTAGCGGGCTCCTATGTCCCATTTGTTTTCCCTTGGGCGTCCCAGGCCTGTTTACTTCCCTTGGGTTTCCTCGGCCCTTTTCTTAACTTTGCATTACCATGGGTTTTTACTGAATTATTTGGGTTTCCCCAGCCCAATTATATTATTCCTCATCCTTGGGGTTCATGGGCTTGCCATCAACTCCTTACTTTCTTTACTTTCATTACTTTGGGCCTGCCGTGACCCATTCTCACTTTTCCACATCATATACTGCCCATGGTTTGCTTTTTCTCTTTTTCTAAGTTCCTTTAAGCCCATTTACCTCCTCAAGACCCATTTGTTTATCTCACCATTTGTTTATCTCATGGGTCTGTGATCCATTATTCCTGCCGCTTGAACTTAATGAGTTTTCTATCCGTTTGCCAACTCTTTTCTGTCCGTGTTGCTAGGCTTCTCCCTTCCACTTGAGCTTCTGAAATGACCATCAACATTTAACCCCCTGAACATATGAAGCGTTCCTGCGATTCATATGTGAATAAAAAAAAACTTCTCTGCCCTTTCTGTCTTTCCATCTTCTTTTCTTTCGTGCGCTTTTTGAATAGTGGTCCCTATCTTACAAATACATATATATTAATATATATATATATATTCCTGCCGTGAACAGTGTTGTCTCTTCGGATTTCCCAACTTGGTAGTTATTTTGAAACAAAGCCGTCGTTTCATTAATTTCATCCTCTTTCTGATGGCTGACACGTCGCCTCCTTTCGTGCCGGCATTAATGATTTGGGTATTTAAAAAGGAGTCCCTCTGTAATCCAAACACAAACTCCTTCATTCTTTCCAGAACTTTCTTTATGTTTTCCCTTTCTTCTCCTTTTCCTCTTCCTCAAACACTCCATACATTTTCTTTGATCAAATTCCTACACAATGACATTGGTGAAAAGCCAAAGCTCCTCCCACCATAAAGGAAAAGAAGTTATCTCTGATCTTCCTACCGCACGTGGTGTAGACGAGGAGGCGATGTACTCCGAGTCGGACCATTCTGACGAGGAAGAAACGAAGCGTAACCCAGAAATGAGTGTGCTCCACTTATTGATCCCTGGTACGACGTTCATCCCCATTTCCCAAAGATTCCCGGCGATTATGCACCGCCGCCGGCGGGTCATGTGTGGCTTGCTCTTTGCAAGCGAAATACAGACATTTCTTGGGCTCCGTTGGCCTCTTCGATCCCCGATCTAGTCATTCGCTAGGGTACTTCACTCCCCGTACCCATCCATTTCGAGTTCAAGTCGGGTACCGCCTTGGGTTGGAAGGAGTGGGTGGACAATGAGTTATCCGATACCGGCTTCATGGGGTTGTTACAACGGGCTGGTATTTTGAAAGCCATAGTTTCATCTCCCTGCTTGTCCAACTTCCGGGACCTCTTCAACCTTCATCACTTGGTCCACCAATTGTGTACCACCACCCATACCTTTTTCTTTTCCTGCAGTGAGGTCACCATGACCTTAGAAGATGTGGCCAACCAGTTACTCCTGCCCATCCTTGGAGACATTGATCCTACCACCTTAAAGTTTTCCTTGGAAGAAGAAACCGTGGAAGCTGAGTTGAAGAAAAGGATGAGCGAGAATAACAAGTTGTCTTACTGGGTTAGTTCTTCTTCTAAATTTTCTGAGTCTGCCCTCCGTTCGACCTTTGTTGTGTTTTAGCTTTACAAGTTTGTTTTTAGGTCCCACCCTCATTACGCCATGAAACCTTTATATTTCCGTTTGGCCATTAAGATTTCTGCTGGGGTTAGTCTGCTGTTGGCTCCTATGTTCTTGAGGCATCTACATGTTCAACTAGACATCCAGCAGAGTGATGAGAGCTAGGCAGACTCTTGTCATATAGTCACCTCCTCTGTTCATAGTACTATTTTGCAACACCTGCTGTATGAGCGTTGTGCTAAGCATTTGTCGAAGTGTAGGCCCTTTCGTTTTGCTAGAGACAAGTACCAGTTGTGTCCGTAAGCCATTACTGATTTTTGTGGCAGATTTGAGTCAGACTTTCCATTAGCCTTTCGCTAGGTAGGCTTAAAACCAATTGACCATTCTGCTATTGAATCCTTTGATCAAGACATCAGATTTTCTTGAAGACCTTATAGAAAATTGGTTGTCGGTTATACATGTGTAGATTTTGCTATGGGTTTGTTCGTTGACACTGCCGGGACTACTACAACCTTGACCGGCTTTAATGAGACCAGAATCACTTACTTGGCAGCCACCAATGTTGGGTGGTTGCCTTATTTAGCCGATGAAGGGATTAGGTTTGTTCATTATCCTGCCAACCGGGTGAAAAGGTAGTTCGGATTAGATCAGGACATTCCTTATGACCTTTCTTTTTTTATGGAGTCCCCCACCTCTGTCCGACCCTTTCTGCGACCCACTGCCTTTGAATTTTGGAGTCAATGTTTTACTATAGTCGTCGTTCCGGGCTCACTGAGGGAAGGTCTTTATACCCCTGCCATGCATGGATATTGGCAGGTCATGATGACTTCGTTTGAAAAAAAGTTGATAGGTAGTCATGGCTTCTCCCTCGTTCCTCCTGATGGGTTTAGCGCAATTATCTTGGTCAATCCTCGATTGCTTTTGCCTTCCAAGTCTGTGTTAGCGTATGCCAAGAAGTAGGATCAGTCTGCTATCTCCGAGTGGGATGAAGAGAAAAGAGGGTGGCATTAGCACGCCGGTGATTATCCTCCGGGCTGGGAGAAGAAAGTTAAAGTGACGAATATATCTATGCCAAGTAAGAAGGCTCCTGCTAAGCTTAAGTCTGCAAGCAAGCCCAAACCTGCCACTCCACGGCCATCTGCAAATGCTCCCCCTTCTAGCAAAACACGAGGCAGTAAGAGAAAGACAACATCTCACTCTGCATTTGTTGCTAAGCGGAGAGTAAGTTACCTTTAATTCTGCTTTGTCTTTTATATGCTTTTGACTTTCTTGCAGCTACTCCTGACACGTGTGCTGACTTTTCTTTTTAACCTTATCTTTTGTTCTCTTTTCCCTTTGCAGTCTAAGCATAAGGAGAATGCATCAGTCACCCAACCCATTTTGCTTGATGAACTCGAATTTGAGGTACATCTTATTTTCTTTTCTTCTTCTTTCTCTTTTTTTTTTCTTTGCACGTATTTCATCTGCCATATGCTCTTGTTTGACTTATCTGCTTAAAATTTCCTTTGATCTTCACATCCTTTTCCTTTCGTCTTCTAGGATGAGCCCGAGCCTCTTTCTATATACCACCCTATGGCCGAGGAGCTTTCTGCCTCTTTCTATATACACACCTGCCCCTTCTGCTACTGCGCCCGGAGTTCCTACTAAGGCTCCTACCCTTCCCACTAAATCGGTACCTATAGACGAGGGTACTTATACTGGGAAGGTTAGTGAGGCTACTCTCGTTCCTGCCGAGAAACACTTTCCCTAAGAGGTGGCCACTCCTCCTACTACTGTCCAGACCGAGGCTGCTTCTCCTGCCACACTCCTTGTCATCTCCACCAGTGACCCCTTTGCAACTCTATCCCAGGCTATGAAGGATGGTTCTTCATTGGTAGTTACTCCTTCTTCCAATCCCAACTCTGCCACACGTGGTCCTGATGTGGACTTGTCCTCTGAGGGGTCTGAGGACGTCCTTGAGGATCCAGACAATGAACCTGTTTTGAAAAAGAGGATTTCTGACTCTAATAACGAGGAGGATGCTCCCCCTAAGACTGAATTCATGGGTATGTGCCTTTCTCCCTTTTTTTTGTTTTTTTTTTTGTTTTTGGCTAAGTCCATTCCTCCCTCTTTTTTGTTATCTCTTCTTTAGGCATATGTATTTGCATCTCCCCTTTGCTGCAATTCCCTTTAATTTATATGTCTATTTCTGTATTTTGTAGAGACTTTTGGGGGACCAAAGGTCGTAGCAAACGTAGATATGCCTTCAGCCACTGCTCCTGCCACACCCATAACACCCGTTTCTGCCATTCCCACAGTGCCCGTTTCTACCGTATCTTCTATACATGTTTCTGTCGTTCCCACAGTTCCCGTTTTCATGGGTCCTGGTGAGTTTCTCGGCTCCTCCCTTATTTATTTCTTGTGAGTTTATTGCTCTTAACTTATGGTTTCTCGTCTCATACTCCTTGTTAGGTTTGTTGCCTACTGTCCCTTCTCAGTTTGAGGTGGGCAGTAGTTCTGTCACGGTTCGAGACCTCGTGGGTGAGGCCACAGCCTTTTTTGTACATTTTGATTAGCCTGAGATTAATGACCTCGATCCTGCAGACTTCTGGGGTTCTGGCTCTCCTTATGTGGATTTCCATGACTTCAGGGTTCCCCAGAATTGCATTTCTCACTTAGATGCAGTTTTCAATAGCCAAGGGGACTTCGTGTAAGGATTCCGCCTTGGTCGTTCTGCCAGGGAGCATTTCTTGGAATTGTTGGGAAGCGTAATGAATGATATTGAACATAACTTTGTTGATACTGTCTCTTCCGAGAGGATCCTATAGTGGAGGGTTGCAGTTCAGGAGCTGATTAGTGTGGGTTTTGCTGTGGAGTTCATCCTAAACCATTTCCGTGAGATTGCCCGAGTCTTTTTCATGAAAAAGGTTTAGCCTACTGTAAATACTATTGACACACGGATTGAGACTTTGAAGAAGGAGGTGGCAGATTTGGAGGGTCGTCGTGAGCATCTTCTTGCTAGCATTGGTGGGTCCAACCGCTTTGAAGACCAGCCTCTTATCTCTAGGCTTCGTTGATGTAGTTTCCCCATTTTTTTTGTTCTTTTCCTTCTTTTACTACCTCGCCTTAGTACACTTCATCTACATACTTCCTTTTTACAGCACTTATTTGGATAATTTGGCATAGTTGCCACAGTTTGGGTTTGTAACTCTTAAAATGCTACACTTGTTTGCTGTTTATGCTACTACTTATGACATGGAATACTTTTTATAATATTTCATGTCCTTTTCATTGTGTACTCATAAAAACATGTTACAAAACTTGTCTATGACATGGTCACTTGAAGGAAAAAAGAAAAAGAAAAAAGAACAGAAGTTAAACCTTGAACTCATTGAATGAAAGGGACAACTACATAACCTTAACTTAGGCATGATAACGCTTCAGCCATTTCCCATTGATGGAATCCATTAGGTCCTTGCCATCCATCTGGGCTAGACAATAATACCCACTCGGGTGTGTCTCTCTTATCATGAGGGGTCCCTCCCATTTTGGTGCAAACTTAGATGGTCCTGCCATACCTCGTCTGACATAGTCTGCCACTTTCAGCACAAGTTGTCATTCCGTGAACACCCTTTCTTTAGTCATCCTGTCATAGGCTTCTATCATTTTTTGTCCGTATCTGCGGCTACGCTCTTAGGCTTCCTCCCTTCTTTCATCAAGTCCTTCTAGATCTTCACACATTTTTGCCGTAAAGGCTTCTTCCTCTTTTTCCTTCCCCTGCATCTACATAACTCTTAAAGATGAAGTCATCACTTCTACTAGGCTCACTACCTCTGTCCCAAATACTAAGGAAAATGGTGAAAATCCTGTGGCAGACTTTGGTGATTTTCTGTATGCCCAAAGGGCGTCTGGCAGGTGCGTTGCCCATCCTCCTGTGTACTCTTGGCTCATTTTACTGATGATCTTTATGAGAACCTTGTTTGTTGCCTCTGCTCGCCCATTTCCTTTAGGGTAATAAGACGATGAACGATGGTGCTTGACTTGGTAGAACTCCAGCATTTTTCCTTACTTCACTGTTGACAAATGGTGTGCCATTATCGCTGATAATCCTATGGGGTACTCCAAACCTCACAATTATGTTTTCCTTGATGAAATTTGTCACTGCTCCTCCTGTGGCTTTTCGGAGTGGCACTGCCTCTATCCACTTAGTGAAGTATTCCATAGCCACTAGTATCCATATGTATCCACACGATAGTGGGTTAACTGGTCCTACCAAATCAAGCCCCTAAGTGTGGAAGGGTCATGGGGTGACCATGCTATGTAAGTTCTACGAGTGAGTGTGAATCAAGTTGGCTTGTACTTGGCAACTGTGGTATTTCTTCACAAATTCTGCCATATCCTTCTTCATGGTAGGCCAGTAGTAGCCCATTTGCAGCAAGCATTTATAAAGTTTTTTCTTCCCCTGGTGCTCCCCACACTCTCCCGAATGCACTTCTTTTATCATTTCTCTTTCTTCTTCAGGGCCTAAACATCTTAAGAGGTCACCATCGTACCCTTTTTTGAAAAGGATCATGTTATGCAAAAAATAGTGCGTTACCAACCTCTTAAGCTTGTATTTTTCACTATGCTTTTGTGGCAGGATGCCTTCTACCAAGTACTGCACGAATGGGCTTCTCCAGTCTTCGTTGATGAACACAGCGTAACTTTCTTCTCTGTTTGCTGCGAGCTGGCAGGTCCCACATTAGGTTTGGGCTCGGTCTGCGTCTTTACCCATACTTGGTCCAGCTTGTGCGCAAACTATGCCTTGTCTGTTAGGAGCAAGCTTAAGACAAACAAAACTGTTTCAGATGAGTTGCGGCAGGCAGATATGATAATAACAAGATAAAATAAAGTATTTTGAGATCTTTATTAAGGTAAACAGATAATCCCTACTTAAGAAAAAGATAACCACAGTTTAACAATAATTATCTTATAAGAAAAGTAAGAGAAACAAGTGGGTAGTATATGAATTGATTAAGAGAGGAAATAAATCAGATTAAGTCTGATCTGCAGGACCAAAACCAAAGAAGGAAGAACGCCTCTTCTCAAAGTGAATAATCTCTCAAGGAGATTCTGCCGTGAAAATTAATCACTTTGAGGGAAGCGGACCTGAATGGTTGGTACACAAGAACACTCTTTGTCTCCGGCAGAAAGCAAGATTTTGAGAAGGAGAGAGGGAATCAACCTATTGGTGCATGCTTGCCGTTCTAACTCTCTATCTTTTTCTTTCCTTCTTTTCTAACATTCCCCTTTCTTATCTTTTTCTTTCTACTTCTTTTTCTTAATCCTTGTTTTTCTATTTCCTAGTTTTCAAGTTCCCAATACTGTGGTGCTTGTCGTCCTTCTTCCTGTACACAGCAAGGGTCTTTTTATAGTGTATGTCGTGACCGTATTTTACTATTTTAACCCTTAACCACCTTTGTCTGGTATGGGTGTACCTGCTGACCACCACTGGTCCGTCTGTGTGCCACTCCCCATCGACAGAGAAAAGAAAGCTATTTTGTTTTTTTGTCTGCCGTGGCACCCTTTCCTGCTACGGTGTGGGTGCCTTCTCTCTCCCTATCCCTCATGGCATGCACCTAGTGGTTCTAGCTCAACTTTTCCCCTTTGGGTGGTATGTCATCCCAGCAGGACACTTCCCCCAAAAGAGCCCTAGCAGGAACCTTAAAATAGGTTTTCCCATCTCCCCACCGTCAAACCATGCCCTCTTACCTCTAACCCATGACCTCACCGTGTCCTGTATTGGCTGGGTACAGGCTGGTAAGGTCTGGGCCTTATGCGTGCCTCTCTTCCATATATGTCCAAAATCTGCCTGCTACTTATGGGTTTACCGTGGTTGGCCTACACAATCTGTCGTCCGTTCTTGACTATTTTCTAGTTTCCCTTTCCTTTATGCTTACCCTATTTTGGGCTGTGCCTTGCTTAACAATGGGCTTTGCTTTTTCTTCAGCCCACCCTTTTTCCTGCTACCATCTCCTGCCATACTACTCTATTATTCCTACTGCAAAATTGTTTTGCCTCAATCTGGCTGGGCCTCTTTAGGCCTGCCGTTTATTCTTCTCCTAATGGCCTAGCAAGACCATTGGTTCTTTTTTTACATCATTGGTGGGTTCCTGTGTCTCATTTGTTTTCCCTCGGGCATCCCGGGCCCGTTTCCTTCCTTTGGGCTTCCTCGGTTATTTTCTTAACTTTGCATTACCATGAGTTTTTACTGAATTCTTTGGGATTCCCCGACCTAATTACATTATTCCTCATCCTTGGGGTTCATAGGCTTGCCATCAACCCCTTACTTTCTTTGCTTTCATTACTTTGGGCCTGCTGTGACCCATTCTCACTTTTCCACATCATATACTGCCCATGGTTTGCTTTTTCTCTCTTTCCGGGCTCCTTTAAGCCCATTTACCTCCTCAAGACCCATTTGCTTATCTCATGGGCCTGTGATCCATTATTCCTGCCGCTTGAGCTTAATGGGTTTTCTATCCGTTTGCCAACTCTTTTCTGTCTGTGTTGCTGGGCTTCTCCCTTCCACTTGAGCTTCCGAAATGGCCATCAACAACGATCCATATATTCATTAATTTGTAAAACATCGATGTGGCATATTGGCATTATTAGAGTGTGTAAGAAATTGAAAGTATTTGATATCAAATAATATTACATTAGTTGTATCAAAATACAATAAAATGAGACACATGTGTGCAAAAATAACCACTGCACTAACACCCCTAAGAGTAGTGGTAGAATGTTGATATGGTTATTTTGTACATGTGTCTCTTAATTATTGGATTTTGATACGACCATCTTGTTATCATTCGATATTAAATACTTTTTTTGTAAAATTATCAACTACACCCTCTAATTTTGCAATTCAATCCTTTAGTTTCATTTTTTCTATTTATATCGTTTAACTTCTATATATTTCCAAATTAGTTTTTTTATCCACTTCATACCATTAAGTCCACCAAACAACTTGGTTTTGGAAATTGAAAGTACTAACTAACTAACTAACTAAATAAATAAACAAAACTCAATCACATCTCGTCAAAGTTAAAAGGGTTAAAAGGTATAATTTATAATCGATATTAAATTCTATAAGAATGTGATGCAAAACTCAAATTTTACACTATCTAATCCCAACATGCCACGTCATTATATCATATATTAAAAATATAGGCATAACCACATCAAATCAATTCTAATACCCATCTGAAAATCTAACCTAACTGAGAGTTGATTGAGATGTTATTAAGTGTGATATAATGTGTTTTGACTTTTAAGTAAAAATTTTGATATGACATTCTTTTTATTGGATGATGTAAAACATGAATTTTATACTTTATCCTTACCAAATTCGAACTCTTTATAATTTAGTATTTTTTATTTCTATTTTCTCTTTAAACAAGGATTTTAAAAGAACATAATTGTGTCTTTGGATAAGGTATTTGGGTATGAATTCAAGGAGGAGGTTGTGTTGTCAATGATTAACAGAGTGGAACAAATAAAAACCTTTGCGCAACGCGTCACCATGCTCCTTATTGCACATGCTAGGGACTGTATAACCATTTGCTCTTAGTGGTTTGACATGCCACTTAATCGAGCTCCCAGCCCTTTGGATTTCCTTTCCTTTACCCCTTTTGGGTCTACTTTTGAAGCTATCGTGATTCAACTTCTGTGAAGGTGAAAATAGGAAGGAGATCAAATTAGAATGGGGTAAAAATTCTTACAGACACCGTGAAAAAAAAATCACTGACCTTTCACATGTTCACTTAGAATGGTTAGCCAAAACTCGGGGGCACAAATTCCAACACCAAATCATGTGTAATATATGGAATTATCCCATTGCTTCAAAAGGGACATAGAATGGGTGTAATTTGATATTTTTAAAATTATATATACTTAATGTATTTAAGAAAGTACTAGAGTATAACTTTAGAGTTCGGATAAATAGAATAATAGAAAATAATACTTATGGTTGATTCTGATAAATCTGTAGAAGATCCATACCCAACTTTAAAAAATTGGAAATAAGATTTTGTTGTTATTGTTGTACATAATGTTTTAAGGGGCAAAAATTGGGTCGAGTGCATTGGAGTATTGGAACCAAGTTCATGTTTTCAAACTTTTTATTAGGACATGTTGTGTGAAAAAAGAAAAAAAAGAAAAAGAAGTTAACTCATTTTGATAGATTATACAGACGCATTCAATCAATATACTGTAGCCTACATTCTTATTGAGTTTAGCCTAGTATACTTACACAGTCACCAAATCTATATCTATACGTGTGGTATTAAAAATGTCATAAAATTGTCTAACAAGTATCTTAAAAAAAAGTATTCATGTTTAGCAAAAAAAAAAAAAAAAAACTTAAAAGTATTCATTAACAAAACTTCTTACTTATTTAGCACGGGTGCTAATTTACGCATTTACAGCTGGTTTTGATTTGTCATGGGCCCTCGGGTTCATATTGAAAATCCAGCCCACTGCCAAAGTACTAGTGTCGCTGTGAACTTTGTAACCATATTCCAAATATTTGTATCCATGCTGTGCTACTTCAAATTTTGATCGCGGTTGCGGCCAATTTTCGTTGCAATTTTCTTGCCAGAGACAAAGGGAGTCCCTGCTCTCTATGGAGTCAATGAATGAAGTGTGGTGGGGCGGCATTGGTTTTACCGCCACTTGTCTGGGAGCAGCCATATGCAAAATATCTATGAGATCATGCTTGACTCATCATGACTACGAATCTTTAACAAGTGACAAATGTTAATACGACAACAAATTTTATTACCGGCTAGTTTTGAGTTGTGGATATATGGATCTCATAGACCTACTAATTTTTCCTACAGATACAGCAAAAATATGGATCCACTAATTTTTCTGCCAGTTTAGTAAAAGTTGTGAAACTTTTTGTCATTTAGTATTTCTCTTAACAAGTGGAGAAATGAGAAATCCTGAACAAGAGAAATACCTATTTAAAAATTTAGCAATTTAGAGCTCAATGATTATTATTGCAAGGATAAGAGGCCCAAGAACATATGTTGGGCTTTGAGCTTTGTCTGAGGATACTTTACAGTCTAAAGACAGATAAACAGTAATAAGTATGTGTTAAATATTAGCAACGAGATGTGTTATACCATGTTGTGTATGCTAGAGTAGATGCGGAAGGGGAAGCATAGCAGAGGAACACCGAGAACACGAGGGTTACGTGGTTCAGCCTTGACGGCCTACATCCACGGAGGAATCCCTTAAGGGCTACATCTTTATTGTATGAGAGTGTAGTACAATAACTTCCTATGTTACAATGAACCCTAACATGAATATATATAGGCGACTAAACCCTAAACTACTAGTACAAGTAGGAATGGGCTTGGGCCTATTACATTGGGCTAATATGTCTAATATATATCTCTAACACCCTCCCTCAAACTCAAGGTGGAAGCTCGATGAAGGCTTGAGGTTGGATAAGCATTGAGAAGATCACTTGGAGATGCCTTGAAGAATGCCTTTGAAGAAACCACAATGAAGAATGTGCCAATTGTCCAATTTCGAAGTTTCAAATGAAGAAACGGAGGCCAAAATCGGAATCTACGCGAAAAACTGAGCAAGATAGGCCCTTTCGGAACTTTTGACTTTTGGTCAAAAGTCAACACAAAAAGTCAAAAGTCAAAGTCCAGAGTCAAGTCAACAGTCAAAGTGCTCACGGGTCAGATCCGGGTGGTCCGGGTCGGGTCGGTCTGGGTTGTGGTGCTGACGAGACGACACTGCTGACGTGGCTGATGACGTGTCGCTGACGTGGATGTGCTTGCGTGGCTGCTGACGTGGAGTGATGACGTCATCCGGATGACGTCAGATGACATCAGCAGCAGATTTCCGGAGCGTGGAATGCGCGTGACAGCGTTACCGGCGCGTGGAGGAGAAGCCAGAAATCTTGGAAGTGCGTGGGGGCGCGTGTAATCTCAGATGAGAGCCGGAATCGCAGGTTTCGTAGATCGGCGGACGAGGAGGCCGATTGGGCGGCGCGTGCTCGCAGAATACGATCTAGAAGTCAGGATTCTATGGCGGCGCGTGGGAGATTTTCCAGAGGCTACGGAGGCGCGTGGAGGCGCGTGGCAAGGCTTCGGGTGACCGGATTTCTGGGTTTTGGTCGCGGGAGATCTTGGAGCACGTCTGTGGTTTTGGTTTCATCGGGCGAAGCTTGAAGTTGCATAGATCTGGGATTGATGTCACGGGTTTGCTTGAGTTTGTGGATCTTGGACACAGCACTACGCCACGGTGGCTGCGAGATGCCGTGGAGTCTAGATCCAGCAGAGAAGCATGCGTGACTTCTGATGGTGGTGTGCATGTGATATTCTTCTTTGCTTGCTAGAGATGTTTTGTTTTATGCCAAGAACGAAGTTTGGCTCTGATACCATGTTAACAATGTAAAGTGAGAGAGAAAGACTGAATAGTCTGTATATTAATGTGTAATACCATGTTGTGTATGCTAGAGTAGATGCGGAAGGGGAAGCATAGCAGAGGAACACTGAGAACACGAGGGTTACGTGGTTCAGCCTTGACGGCCTACATCCACGGAGGAATCCCTTAAGGGCTACATCTTTATTGTATGAGAGTGTAGTACAATAACTTCCTATGTTACAATGAACCCTAATATGAGTATATATAGGCGACTAAACCCTAAACTACTAGTACAAGCAGGAATGGGCTTGGGCCTATTACATTGGGCTAAGATGTCTAATATATATCTCTAACAGTATGTAAGACTCCGGGTTCCATGAGCGTGCTACGAGTGAGAATGCTGGGGAAGGTAAGCTGAGGAGGAGTATCTCCTCGGCTAAGTGAAACAGAGGTCAGAAAGAGTGTCCTGTCATCTAGGGTGACATTTCGAGAAATTCTAGTGATAACAATATATGTAATGAACATACAGGACAACTACGAGATGAGAAATATCTGAGGGAAAGCTGCTACCACCGCATTGAATGCTCTGCAGCTAACTCTCTGGCCACATTAATAAGGAAGTGATACCTGAACAGTAGTTTTTAGCCTTACATCTACTCTTCAGAGACTTTAGGAAGATGCTGATGTGACAGGGATTAACACCAACAATCTAATCTACACGTGGAGGGCAAAGATAAAGGCAAAGGGATAGTATAAAATAGGAAGAAGGCAATGAGAGTAAGGGATCAAGAAATTGAGAGGAAAATACTGTAGCAATTGAAAATTGAACTGGTAATCAAACTTGAGAAGAAATATATAAGAACTGATCTCCTCGGATTGTGCCCAAGATGACTTTTTTTAGATTAAACCAATCTATCTTTATTTTTCTTGTCATTTGGATCCACTTTGCTTGTTGTCTGACTCATTAAAGCCTAGTTTTCCAACCCACTCTCTACAAATTTATTGTATTAGGTTTTTTGGGCCTGAATTTATACATCCTTTGGGCTTGGGAGCCAAACTGTGTCTATACAATTATGATTATTATTATTATCTGCGGTGAAAGACTGATGATTGTCCCCACTCCCCACTCGAAAGAAATTGTTGTTGGATTAATAAGAATTTAAACTCTAGGATACAACAAAGTCATCAACCGCAAGTCTTTAAGTTTGAAATTTCATTATAAAGATTTTCTTACTAAAACATGTATTTTCACTATATTTCAAGCCTTTTATTTATAAAATTGAAGAGCTACATCACTTCATTTGAGTTGACAATTTTTATTTATTAATAATGTTATTTTTCTTAATAATTATAACTGTTCTAAAAACGACATATTTTCAAAAATAGTTAAAATTATATTTGAAAATAAATTCCATGAGTTATGATTTAGTGTATGTTTGGAATTGCTTAAAAAGTCATGTTTTTTTTTACTATTCAGCTTATTTGTGTTATTATTCATGGGTCTTATTATACTTTCAACAAAAAGTTTTCAATTTCCGTTAAATAAGTTATTTCCAAACAGACACTTAGTACAATAGGACTCATGAATAGTATCAAAAAATGCAATAAAACACATGAATAGTAGTAAAAAAAAACTGAATAGTAAAAAAAAAAAAAACTAATTTTTTAATCCAATACCAAACGTACACTTAGTGCGTCAAGTACCTTATCTCTTTTTAATAAAATAAAAAACCATCCGTTCAATCTTGATCACACAAGCGCCACATTTTACTACTCGATGCACATATATGTGTTCAAAAGCCACGTGTCCATGGTCTCTCTTAATTATTTTATTTATAAATTTGAAATTTCATTTTAAGAGAATTTCTTACTAAAACATGTATCTTCACTATATTTCAAGCCTTTTATTTATAGAAATGAAGAGTTACAACACTTCATTTGAGTTGACAATTTTTATTTATTAATAATGTACTTTTCTTAATAATTTATAACCGTTCTAAATACAATATATTTTCAAAAATAGTTAAAATATATTAGAAAATAAATTTCATGAGTTATATGATTTAGTGCGTGTGAGAGTGCCCTTTTTTGTGACACTCAGGCCCAAGGATCCCGGACCTAAATAAAAGGTTTGGTGAACCGGGCCTTGACTCACCGTAGCTAACAAGCTGTTTAAGAATTAAGTGGTATACATGGGATGCTCCTGACAATATAAAAAACGACAAGCAAGGATATTCATATTGAAGAATGCCAAAAAAAAATCAACAAGGTAAATTCAGAAGGAAAGAAACAGGATTAGTAAAGTGATACAAAATTAATGCTGAGGGGATCCTGAGAAATATGAGGCATATTTTATTAATACATTGTCTGTTAAGTTACAGAAAGCTCACTAGGACGTGATACAAGGTTCAATCGAGTTCAAAAATTACAGTCTTGAGTGGCTATTTCAGCTTTCAAAACTTGCAAAGTTTGATTCTCTTTGAATCCGAGTATGTGCAATAGTGGGTTTTACAGGATACCGGGAAGCAATGTTTGTTTTTCCCTTAGTATTTTTTCTTTCTCTTCACCACAGATTTACTGATAGTTTTTTTATCTAGAAAATCTCTTCTTTTCTGTGCTTCTCTCTTTTTTTCGCTGCCCTTTCTTCGCAACCCATCCCTTCCTTTTATAATGGAGTTTTGGTCTTC
The DNA here is from genome assembly GCF_001633185.2 of Quercus lobata. Classification (NCBI taxonomy): domain Eukaryota; kingdom Viridiplantae; phylum Streptophyta; class Magnoliopsida; order Fagales; family Fagaceae; genus Quercus; species Quercus lobata. The sequence goes on from NC_044915.1 coordinate 36,682,418, forward strand.
CCGGGGAACCGTTGGTTCCCCTGTTTTACCTTTTTGCGAACAGAGTACGTCCTGTACCTATCACTCGGTAAGTTCCATTTCCGTTTTTTCTCATTCTTTCCTTCTTTCAGCTCTGATTCTTTTGAAAGTTCCTGGTTGGCCATCTTCTTTGGGATGTGCTGAGGTATGCCCTTCTCGGCATCCCCGTTTTTGGCAGTTTCCACTTTTCCCTTTTCTTTCCCATCTGGGCGGAATCCTGTTCTGCCATTTGAAAGCCGCTTGTTATCATTCTTTTTTTTGTGCTTCCTTGTTTTGGTTCCCCGAGGTTTTTTTCTGTTTGTGCCATGAGAGGTTGCTGGGTTCTACTGGCGCTTGTGTTCTTTTGCTTTTGTTTCTTATTTTCTTCTTCTGTCTTTTTCTTTCGAGCTGTCCTAGTCTTCCTTTGTCTTTGTGCCTGAAAGGATCCGCGCCTCTTGATGGTTCCTGAGGATCCTTAATTCTTATCCCTTACCGTGGTTCTTTTTTTTTTTTTTTTTTATGCTTCTTCGTCTGGGCTTCAAGATCCCCTGGGCCCTTTTATTCCTTCATGGGTCTCCTGCATCTGCTACTTTGGGCTTAGCTTGATTTTTCCTTTTGGGCCTGACTCATTCTTTTGGGCCTCCTTCACTATGATCCTTTTTAGACCTCAACAGTGCGTTAGGCACCTCATCTCTTTATTATCTTGATCACACAAGCATCACATTTTACCACTCCATGCACATGTATGTGTTCAAAAGCCACATGTCTATTGACTCTTCTAATTATTTTATTTGTTGATGTTTGGATTACCTTATATACCTACCAGAAAGCTTTGTAAAATTTCAATGTGGGACAAGCCTGCAAACCCACTGATAGAATCTAGAATGGCAATATTTGTTGGCATTGGAATCTTAACAAGTACTTGTATCCTTGGTCATTTGTGAAGAAAGAGCCAAGCCTGAAGTTGTTGAAGGTGTGCAATACGGGAAAGCTCGCTCGAGCGAAACCCTTAACTCACTCAAGTGAATCATTTAAACATACTCAAAGTTTGCCACAACATTGCTTGAGCAAAATGGCCTATAAGATCACCACGATCTCATGGTATCAATGTCAATTTAGAACTAGGACATTTAGGCCATGGCCAAGGCCCCCAAATGTCGAGGGCAATAAATGATTATTTAATGAAAAAAAATATGCGGATTGTATTGTATTTTTCAACTATTTTAGAGCACTCATATCAAATATGTTAAATGCTAAATGTTTAGTATTTAGCACACCAAAGGCTAAAAAACCACCTACATAAGGAGTTCAAATCTTCTGTTCCACACTTTGTGCTCCATTATATACTCCACAAATTAAAAAATGCCATATATATGTCTATCTAATTTATTAAATGCTAAATTGATGCTTTCTATTATTTCAATTATCTAAATATGATGGGTTATTTATTTATTTATTTTAGGAAATTGAAATAATAAAAGACATAAATTTAGTATTTAATAAATTAGAAGGACATGTGACATGTTTTTATTTGTGGAGTATATAGTGGAGGAAGAAGAGTAGGATAAAAGATTTGGACTCCTACATAAGATGTGTCAAATGGCAAATTTTTTTTGCCACATACTACAATGCAATTCTAATACTAGCAATGCACAGAGAATCAGAGATAAGTTGTATAAATATTTGTTATTTCTTTATTCAAACTTTATTTCTTTTCATGATTGTTGGAGTTAATTAATAACATTTAAATTTTCTCTCTCTTAATATCTTCAATGGCACCATTGGGAACCAAAAAAAAAAAAAAAAAAATTAAAAAGAATATTTAACTAAAATGGTAAAATATATATAATAGTGTATTGTAAAATAATGTGTTAAAATAAATAAAATAATTTTTTGTGTTAAATATCATATTTTTAGAACGCTTAATGCTAATGCTCGCAAGAAAGTCAAAAAATTTAGCGATGCTAGAATGACCATAAATTTACTACATATATGCGTGTCTTACAAATTGATGTTTCACAAAGTAATTGAAATACTCATTTATTAATATCATGTTAAAATGGCACTAACCACATTCATTACCACATCAATTTATAAGCATTTTATAATAAAATTCATAATAGTTTTACCTTTCCCCCCAAATTATGGATTATTAGAACTCCAACCCAATCACATTGAGTGAATTAATCATATAAAAAATAAGAATAAAAAATTTTTAAATAAAAAAATAAAAACTATTGAACATTAATTTTTATTTTTTGATGAATAAAATATTGAACATTAAATAGATATTATTTAAGTGATATATTATATATATAGAAAAAGGCTCATTTTTTTATGAGAGAGAGAGAGAGAGAGAGAGAGAGAGAGAGAGAGAGAGAGAGAGGCTCATTTAAACTTATCAATTTAGGCCTTAAATGATATAGAGTTGACCTGAGTGGTGTACAAAACAAATAATCTTCTAATAATAATCTTACTGTTTTCGCAAGGATGTTTCACAAAGTGTGGATTAAAAATTCAATTACCTTTCCCCCCAAATTATGGATTAATAAAACTCCAACCCAATCACATTAAGTGAATTAATCATATCATTCTCAAAAAAAAAAGAAAAAAAAGTGAATTAATCATATAAAAAATAAGAATAAAAAAATTTTAAATAAAAAATTAAATAATTGAACATTAATTTTTGTTTTTTGATGAATAAAATAATAAACATTGAATAGATATTATTTAATTGATATATTATATAGATAGAAAAAGGCTCATTTTTTGTGTGTGAGAGAGAGAGAGAGACAGAGAGAGAGAGAGGCTCATTTAAAGTTATCAATTTAGGCCTTAAATGATATAGAGTTGACTTGCGTGGTGTACAAAACAAATAATCTTCTAATAATAATCTTACTGTTTTTGCAAGGAAATTCAATTATCTTTCCCCCAAATTATGGATTAATAAAACTCTAACCCAATCACATTAAGTGAATTAATCATATAAAAAATAAGAATAAAAAATTTTAAATAAAATAATTGAACATTTATTTTTGTTTTTTGATGAATAAAATAATGAACATTAAATAGATATTATTTAACTGATATATTATATAAATAGAAAAAAGGCTCTTTTTTTTTTCTTTTTTCTTTTTTTGTGTGAGAGAGAGAGAGAGGCTCATTTAAAGTTATCAATTTAGGCCTTAAATGAAATAGAGTTGACTTGCATGGTGTACAAAACAAATAATCTTCTAATAATAATCTTACTGTTTTTGCAAGGATGTTTCACAAAGCATGGATTAAAATTCAATCACCTTTCCTCCCAAATTATGGATTAATAAAACTCCAACCCAATCACATTAAGTGAATTAATCATATAAAAATTAAGAATAAAAAAATTTTAAATAAAAATTAAAATATTGAACGTTAATTTTTGTTTTTTGATGAATAAAATATTGAACATTAAATAGATATATATATTTTTTTTTTTGATGAACAAACATTAAATAGATATTATTTAACTGATATATTATATAGATACAAAAAGGCTCGTTTTTTGAGAGAGAGAGAGAGAGGCTCTTTTTTTTTTGAGAAGAGAGAGAGGCTCATTTAAAGTTATCAATTTAGACCTTAAATGATATAGAGTTGACCTATGGTGTGCAAAACAAATAATCTTCTAATAATAATCTTACTGTTTTCGCAAGGATATGTACAAAACAAATATACGGAAAAAATATTGTAATGTCCCACGTTGTCGTAATATTCCCTTTCCCGTGATGATCGGGAATACACTTCGTGAAGCATACTACTTGTTGACAAAAAAAATTCCCACACTACTTTCGCATATAATACTGTAGTAGATAACGGTCTCCGTCTCACGTCTCACCTCACTGCTCGCCAGAATTTGAGTTAGGAGATTAGAGGGGAAGGTACACGTTCTCTTCATGACTTAACTACCAGTCCATACCTGCCTCCTTTTTCTATTGATTAATAATTTTAGCTGCCATTCTCATGTCAATGATAATGATCATGTGAGAGAGAGAGAGCCATGTCAAATTATTGCTCCCGATATTTTTTTGTTTCTTAATCCCTATTTATGCAATAATTATATCTTGTATCCAGCATATATACCGGGTACACCATATACTAGTTCCTATTTATGAGGAAAAATATGTGAATAGTTTTAGTCATTAATAAGGGTAATATCATATTCATACAGAAGAGAATGTGGCGGAATTTTTTTTCTTCATAATTAATACAGAGGACTTTTGGATGGAAAGTGTTAACGTGACTAACAACTAATTTAATGATGTTAAGCAAATTTGTGTCATCGGTAGGACATTGATGAAGATAGGTGTGAAGCTTGCGGTATTGGGGAAGAAACTAGTGGTCATGTTTTCTGGGAGTGTGGGCAAGCCTAGGAAGTGTGGGGTTTAATGGGTATTGCATTTGAAACTCAAGGAGTTCGATATTGGGAATTTGTGAACTTGGTTTGGTACTTGCTTTTCATCCAATACGATGGAGATGATTTTTATGGTAACCCGGTGCATGTGGTATAACATAAATGCAGTCAAACATAGGAGTGTTCGTCAATCGGCACCAATGGTGATGCAAAAAGTTCGAACCATGCTTACTGAATTTCAGGTTGCAAACCACGCTATACCTAGGCAAGGATAGAGATGAATGATTCATGGTCACTACCGACGTTTCCAAACTACAAGGTAAATGTGGATGTAGTAGTTTTTACTTAAATTCAGGGGTCTGGGGTTGGGATGGTAATCCGTAACCATGAAGGAAGGTCTTTCAACCTTTGGGTCTGCTAGAGATTAAGGCCAAAGTTATAGAAATCGGGGTGTCTTTTGCGTGGGATATAGATAAAAGGGATGTGGTAATTGAAAGTGATTCCAAGGTAGTGACTGATACTCTATTGGGTTTATGTACTTCTCCTATGGTTGTCTCCAATATTTTGACAAGTTTAGCTCACAAGTTTCAGGATTTTCGATCAGTTCAAGTCTCCCATGTGAAGCAACAAAGCAATAAACTTGCTTATCTTTTAGCAAAACATGCCAAAGAAATAGATAATATTGATGGTTATGTAATATGAATAGAGGAAAATTCATTTATAATTGAGTCAGTTGTTGCTCATGATGTACTGAATTTATTTTCTTCTCAATAAAGTTACAAGTTTCTCATTAAAAAAAAAAAAAAAGCTTTAATAGTTTTAACTTGTTTGGAAAAAAAGAAGTTATTACTCCCTCCGTCCCACTTTTTTTGTTCTGTTTGAAAAATTAAACTTTTTAAGAGAATATCATTTATTATCTTGTCTACCTTTTAACAATGTATAAATTTTCAAAACTACCCTTAAAAAAATTTATCAAAAAATTGAATTAGTAAATTAATAGGGGTATAATAGGAATATTAATAAATTAATGATTTTTATTTTTAGAAATTATACAATATTTTAGGACACCTCAAAATATAATAGATGACAAAAAAAGTGGGACGAATAGAGTAATTTATAATAAGTGAAGGGAAAATAAAATTGAAAACAGGCAGAGCATGTATCTACTGTCAAGTTATACTTCATAAAAACATTATGTTATGTTCTAAAGACTTAGGTATTTATGTATTTAGAACTCTAATGTGTATTGTTGGCAAACCATGATCAAAACAATGTGTTTAGAAATGTTTTAGTCTTGCTCAAAGTTGTGTATTTTATGTAAAGTTGGAATCGAGCTAATGCAGAAAGAATTATGCATTTCGGCCTAGCTTGATTGATCGAAGCTTAGGTTCGATCGATCGAATCTCGGGCAAAATGTTTTTTTTTTTTTTTTTTTTTTTTTTTTTTTTTTTTTTAGATTTCCAACTCAGCCCTAGTTGTTTAAAACGTTTTAGGGTTTTCTAATTTGTCCTAAGTATAAAAGGCAAACCCTAGCCACGTTTTAGTGTTGCTCATATTGCGGTTTGTGTAAATATCTTGTGAGATCTAGAGGAGCTTTCCTTTACATAAACTTAGGGTTTTCAAGGAGAAGATTTTATCTACACCTTGATGATCAACTCGATTGCTGCCATTGAAACTTAAAGAAAATACAAGCAGGTGTGCTTGTATCTGGTGGTGAATCCAAGAAAGAAGAAGTCCGTGGATTCAGAACTTGCACATGGTCGTGCCAGTAAGTTCTACTGGTTGGTAGCAATAAGAAGTCGAGCGTGGGGGCTTGTAAGTCTTATTGTATGAATTTCGATTCTTTCAAGATAGTGGATTCAAGTTTACCTTGAGGATAGCTAGATCAAATCCTCCCCAGGTTTTTACCGGTTTGGTTTCCTGGGTGATCATATCTTGTATTATTTATCTTTCCGCTGCTTTGCATGATATGATCTTTGTTATTGTGATAACCTAGATTTGTTAAATTGGACTAAGTAACAACTTGGCTAATTACCTAGGTTAAATCAATTGTGTTTTAAGGGATCTAAAAACCATCACATTAAAAAAAGATAGTGGCAACAATTTCAAAGGCAGCTCCGACAACCAGAGACAGGTCGAGGTGGGGGCCCAACGGGGCCTGGGCCCCCCTAGGTCCAATTTTTATTTATTTATTTTTGTTATTTTATATTTCATTTTTGTAGTTGGACTATCATTTTCCCCAATTAGTCTAGTTAGCTTAACTTAAATAACAACTGTGCGCACCAAAGACAGGGTTACTGGGCCAAACCCCTACTTAGGCTCACAACTTACTTGTATGGTGGGTTTAGGTATCCTACTTTGGGTCGTTCTAGATTTAAAGACTCAATGGGATCACTTTTCTCTCTTTCTCTGTGTTTCTTCCTCTCAAACTCTTTCTCTTTCTCCTTTCTCACCGCAAAATTGCATCCCCTTTCCATTCTTTAGTTTCTCCTATTTATAGCCAATTGTTAGTGGGGGGATTATCATTAATTTTTAACTAGTGCAATGAGAGGTCCAATGTCGTTAATTTAAAGTGGATGTTTAGGTATGAGTGGCTTTGGAAATGGTTCCCACTACAGCAAGTGTGTTCGGCGGTGAAGTTTCCTAAGGCATTACCTAGCACTCAAAGGGCGATGTGACTGAACATTTGCATATCGTCCGGGGATGACTTTCTGAGCAATATGTGAGCTGGAATCCGCAGTCTGCTTTTCAAGTATTTGAACAACACCCAGCTTAGGCTCGTAGTTATTGTGGGCTCAGGTCGGGATCCCGAGCGGTACGGAGGTTGGACCCCTGGCCTAAGGCCCAAATGGACTTGGATGTTAGGGGTCGTGCAACAACTATTCAACCCAAAAACTTAACAAAAACAATTAAAAAAAATTCACAATAGTGATTGTATTTTAGCAAAAAAACTATTTTACTACCAAAAAAAAAAAAAAAAAAAAATCATGTGTTATTAGATATGTTAAAGCTAATTTTTTTTTTTTTTAACTACAGTAAACTGGTATAAATGCCAGTTGACTGTAACAAATTGTTAAAAATAAAATAAAATATTTTATCAAGATTATATCTCTTTTTTCAGTTATAAAACTCAAATTCTCTCTCTTTCTTATTATTTTAATGAGTTGTTTATATTATTTTAAATGAAGTGATTAAAAAAAAAACATTTGATATTGAGTGTATTGTAAAGTGAGGTGGTAAAATAGATAAAGTAGCTATTTGAGGTATTAAAAATTAAAATTTTTAGTACCATTACTGTGAATGCTTTAACCAAAAAAAAAAAAAAAATCCTAGTCAACCTAGAATTAAAAAAAAAACATTATTTGTTTTTGTTTTTGCCTTTGTTAGTAGATGATTGCATCTTAATGTATTTAAAAATAACGATCACTGCCCACCCTTGGTGCGATAGTCACTTCACAAGTATAAGTACTTGTAGGGTGTGGGGAGTAAGGGTCAAGGTTCAAGTTTCCAAAAAGGAGTTTCACACACATATACACTTAGATTAGACTAAAATAGAAATTCTATTTTATATAAAAAAACAACGATTTTATGTATTAAAAAGAAGAAGCAGAAAATGCAAATGCAGAATAATCTGAATCCAAACGCCACGATAGTATTAAAAAATTATAAATACATAAACAGTGCATAAAAAATAAAGTGAATGTGGGTTCCGTAAACAGTGCATGAATAATATATAAACAGTGCGTAAACAATGCTACTTCGGCCGACACTCGCTTAAAATCTTGAGTTCATCCATATCGGTGATTAAATTTAATATATTTTTTTTCAGCCAAAAAAAAAAAAAAACTTTAGCAGAGTGCTCATTTATTTATTTTTCATCATTATAACTTATAATCCTTACAAATTAGGTGTAAAAGAAAAGAAAAGAAAAGAAGTTTGGGTTGTTAGAGTCACAGCAGTGGTAAGAGTTACACAACGACTTTAGTTTTTTATTGGCTATAAATTGGTCCTTACTCCTTACAAATAAATAGGGATCTTGTACTCAAAGCTCTATCACTTTGACTGTGGGTTCTGTTTGTATCCCGAGAAATTAAGAGGAAGAAAGAGAAGGAACCAAATGGCGCCTGTAGGAGGTTTCGCCGTTACCGGAGCTGGCAGCGATTTCAAAGGCAAGATTACTGTGTCAGTGTTAATCACCTGCATCGTTGCTGCCTCTAGTGGCCTCATATTTGGATATGACATCGGTATTTCAGGTACGTTTTCTCACAGATCATAATTTGAGTGTTCATATGCATGGTGGTGAATTTTATTTTTTCGATTTGTACTTGTTTTGTCTTGAGAGATTGTACTTAGAGGTGATAGTTTTTGCTTTTTAGCTCTGGTAATCCTTTTAAAAATACCAAAAGACAAGAAGTAGTGTTTTCTTTTTTGCTGAACAAGATTATCATTTATCAGAACAAACCAAGAGAAAGAAAACAGAGACAGCATTAAATTAACAATTTAACGAGAAGTACAAGATAAACTTCTCCCATGTCCATGTGATGTAATAAATTTGTTACTTTGTTAGCTACCTGTACTGTCAGAAAGTCACAGATTCCAAACTCGTGAATTTACTTGTCTTTAGCTCTTAACGAACCTTATTACACGCGCTTCGCGCGTGTATGAGGTTTTTTTAGAAAAAAAAATTGTGTTTTTATTTTATATATATAATTTTTATTTTAAAATTTTAATTTATAAATAAAAAAATAATTTAAAAATTAATAGGAAGGCGGTTTTATTTTTTAGACAATATTTTAAAAGGGTTAACGTTACTTTTTTATTAAATTTTCTTTTAATTTTGTCTCTATTTAAAACATAAGGGTATAAACATATTTTTGAACTAAAAAAAAATTTGAAAATCCAAATAAGAAAAACTCTTTAAACAGTAATATTGATACAGAAAATAATGAACTTCCAATAAAAGCTGGTGTTTTATTTTTCGGGCTAAGTTCTCAATAAAAACTTGCCTAACGGAGTGATTATCGTGCCTCATCAGGAAATTATGAAACTTAATTGAACTAAATCCAGATTCACATCTCATCTGCTTTGTTTTTCTTCGGGTTTGTCTTTGCTTTTCTTTTTTGGTCGTTTTCATTGCTAGTGTACTTAATTAAATAATAACTAAAAATACCAATGCCGTAAGTCCTTCACCCAATATGATAGCATAGAAAAGAACTTCAATACTTTCCATCAAGTTTTCCTTTGTCCTTGAGATTTTTTTTTTAATCACAAATTTTATTCCCATTTGCAAAACCCTTTTTTGCCAAGACTCACTCTTTAACTCAAATTTCGCCGCTACTCATTTGATCTTCAATTGATCAAACTACAAATTTAAGCCCTTTTTTCCATTGAACTACCGCTTCTCAAAATTAATAATTAAAATTTTGTGCAAAGAAGTTGGTCCGGTGCTCAAGTCAGGTTCACACTTTGGGCCTAATTTGCAGAAATGAAAGCTGGATGGACGGAATATTAGGGTCCATCTCCTATGTGAGAGCTTGAAAAATTGCTTTGGGATTATCCAAGTTTTTTCCTAAATTATTAGGAGTTAGGAAAGAGATAAAGGGGAAAATGATGAGAGATAGAAGAAGTGAAAGTAATGATTGATTGCATAGAAAAGAAAAGAAAAGTAGGCATGTTAAACTCATCATTTCCCTTGGAAGTCTTATTCCCCTGCTCTCGATGGACTTTGGTCTATTTGAAAATAACTTATTTAGAGCATCTACAGCAGTGGAGTCAAATTTTTAACTTTTTAGTACTACAAAAGTCATTTTATCTATTTTACCTTTTTATATCCAACAACAATAATTTTATTTTAACTTTTAACACAATAAAAAAATATAAACGCTACAATAAAATAATATTTTATTCAACCACCAAAACACAATCACAACCAAAAGTAGTGTGAGCGCATGGTAGATATTGGGAGACACACAAAGAGGTGGAAGAGATAGTGAGGAGAAAGACAAAAGCAGTGTGAACACAATTTTTTTTTTTTTTTTTTTTTTTTTTTTTTTACCTTTTAGCTACTGTGCTCAGCCAAAAGTAGCTATGCATTGTAGCTGTAGAGCCAAAAAATATAGTTTTAACTCCACTATTGTAGGGTACATTTTGATATTTAGTAGTGCTAAAAACAGCTATATAACTATTTAGCACCACTATTGCTAGTGCTCTAAGCTGAATTTGAATTTTTTTTGTTGAAAGTGTAAAAAAAAGGGGTTAAAAGTTAGCTGAATAGTTTAATAAAACTTATCAATAATATCAAAAAATATAATGAGATCTATAAATAGTATAAAAAAGAAGCTAAAAACTCAAGTAAGCTAGCTCATCCCAAACGAGCTCTTTATCTCTATAGGCTTATGTTGGATACCCGAGGGGAGGGGGTAAAATATTAAATGGAGCTCAAGACCCAAACAAAAAATATTAGAGAGAAAGAAAGAGAGAGCGAGAAAAAAATGGGGTCTGCGGCACTAGATACCTTTCTTGTATTTATTTTTTATTTTTTGAAAAGGTTTTTATTTTATTTTTTCTTGGGACATTCCGATTTGATATACATGTGGTGGTAAGTGGTTCTGGTAACACAGCATGAAGCTTTGAAAGCAAATGTCAAATAGGAATATAGGAGGAACTTTCTGTTTAACAACTAGCGGAGAAGTGATTTCATTATCACTCTTTTTTTGGGGTTTGTTCTAAACTTAATAAGGACTGATTTTTCAAAATTGGGAGGATTAACTCTAAAATCTTCACAGTATGTCATCTTAGACAATGATGTTTACAACCACTTTTTGGTTTATATGGAATTATGAATGGTGTTGAGCTTGTTGGTGTAACAAACGTGTATTTCATAACGACCTCTCAACATCATTCAATCTATTAATGCCTTGAAAATTCAAAGAGCAATGGCTCAAGAATCAAGATCCCTAAATATCCCTCAAGCAACAAGCTCTCTTTAGGTTGGAGCTTCCTTGAACATAGTTGGGTCAAAGTTAATACCATTGGAAATTGTTGAGGCAAGATTTGAGTGGTTGGGGTTGGGGTTGGTGGTCTTTTGCGAAATTAAAAGGGTTAAATGAAAAGAAATCGCATTTGGTATGGATCATTAATTTATTAAACACACTTATCTACTATAAAATTGACTTTTAAAATTTTTGTAATATTTAGAGTAACGCAATTGAGCACTCTATTGGGTTTTTTTATTTTTTATTTGATGGAAAATAATTACATGGGCATCACATAAGCCAAAACATGTGTACACTGTATAGTAAGTTATTTCTATCTAACACATATGTATCATTTTCTGTTCAAGATTTTTTTAAAAACGTTTTAAAAATATAACATAAAAAATGAAAATGAAACAAATGTAAGTTGACACATGCATGCCTATGTATTATTACGAATTTTAATGAAAATTTTGGGAATAAAAGAACCACAATAAAATGTAAGTTATCTTTTTTTTAATTAAAAAATATTTTTTATATTCCAATTTAACAGCATGATAATGTATTTTTACATAATTTTATAAAATATTAATAAAAATCAATAAAGCCTTTAATATATTTAGTGTTTGTGTGTGTGTATATATATAAAATTCAATTTCTAGTTGTGTTTTCTAGCAAATAACAAATGGATAAAGGGAATGGTGTTTAATGTATTAATTTATTCACTTAGTCAAAAAAAATTATTATTACCTGATATAATAATTACCTGATATTAAAATAATTTATTTTTCTTATCTAAAATCTAATATGTACAAACATATTATATATGATAATAAGATTATAATGGATGGTTTTTTTTTTTTAATATTATAATAAAATAAGAAAATATAGATGTTTAATATAAATTGTAAAACATGAAACTAAAAATATTGATTGATAGTTTTAATGTTGAATATAATGACACATATGAGTAAAATAAATAATAATTATATGGCTGATAGAAGTACAATCAAGTTGAATTCTTTATTGGTTGTATGTATTTAGTGTCCGCTGTTTATAATCCTAGTTTACAACTATAAAGATTAGGCCCTTTTGTAGTTATACTCTGCCACTCTGCCACTCTGGTTATGTAATGTATTATAAACCCGATTTAAAACATTATTATTATTTTCATGTGTGTTCTAATAAGTATTACTGTTTACTCAAAAAAAAAAAAATTGAATTATTTTTGACACATAGTATGGAAACATTAAATACATGTTTTATAATTTTAATTATAGAAAATATGAATTTTTAGAGTAATTTTATTTCCCGTGATAAATCTTTTTTATTTATTTAGGAAATGATAGCGGTTGTTATCATCTCTCTCTCTCTCTCTCTCTCTCTCTCTCTCTCTCTCTATATATATATATATATATATAGACTAAGTTAAAAAAAAGTTTAATTAGAATTTGAAATTAGAATATAATTTTGTGTCATGTGTCTAAATCTATGTAGGAACCACACTATAATTATCCACTTAAGTTTGTGCCATATGTCCAATTAAGTTTTTTAATTTTTGTGCCAAGTGAGTTAATGAGTGCAAAATACTAAGAATCTAATATTAATGAACTATAATTTTTTTTTTAAAAAAAAAACCAATCAATGTACTCAATAAAAATCACCACACAACAAAGATCACCACACGTTCTATCTTATTAAAAATTAAAAAAATGATCATAAATAATTTTAAATTTAGGTAAGAATTTTAATATGCGACTAATTATATTTACATTTTTTTAAAAATAATTTGATTAATTATTTATATTTTTATGATAAAAATTGTGTTTAATTTTAAATGTATTTATACATATGCATGTGTTACATACTCTTTTTTATATATAATAATTTCACTAATTATTTATATTTTTATAATAAAAATTATATTTAATTTTAAATGCATTCATGCATTTGCATGGGTTACATGCTAGTTTGTTATAATGTGTTTGCATCAATAACCGTGTGTTGGGCTATGTAGGAAATCATATATATTTATAGAATACTTACATACATGTAACGAGCGATATAAATCGCGCATATTATTAACTATGATTTGTATTGACGCTTCTTCACCCCATTTTTGTTCCTTTATTTTCCCATCACATTTTTTTATACATTGATAGTTGGGCTTAGGGGTTCCCCCTTAGAAAAAAGGATAGATAGATAACACTCATAGTCTCATATCAGTCCATAGAAGACCTTAATTACTTAGGCCTATTAGGCTATTACAATACCTATTTGCTGAACTTAATGCCTGAGGGCCTTAGTTGAGGGAATACAAACCTCATATATAGGGTAATTATGTTTAATTACTCAAGTTGCATAAACTGTGATGAAAATGAGCATGCATGAAATCACACTACTAAATTCTGGATTTAACTGAAATTAACCATTTTCCTGGGATTGTCATTAATTTTCAGGGGGTGTGACAACAATGGTACCATTTCTTCAAAAATTCTTCCCTTCAATACTGAGAAAAGCAGCAGAGGCCAAAACAAATATGTATTGCATGTATGATAGCCAGGTTTTAACATCATTCACATCTTCGCTATACATAGCAGGGTTAGCAGCATCACTTGTAGCTAGCCGGCTCACAACAACATTGGGCCGCAAAAATACCATGGTGCTAGGTGGCTGCACCTTCCTTGTAGGTGCTGCCATCAATGGTGGGGCAGCCAATGTTGCTATGCTCATCTTGGGTCGTATCTTGCTCGGATTTGGGGTTGGTTTCACTAACCAGGTAAGTGATGTAGGTTTAGGCGTTTGCACCATGTTTAATCTTGACTCACATTAATTGTGTAGACCCTTAAAATGTAAATGGATCATGTCATCTATCATCATCACTATATCCCTCATTAGATACTATATAATATGTACAATTTAGGACTATGATACATTTTACAAAACAACTTCTCTCTCACTTCTTGTATCTGCCTAGGATACATTTCTACTCATTGTAGAAAAGGAGCCAGAAAGGCCCTCGTCAAATTTGTTTTGATTTAGGGATGTAATTATGGCAATTCTTTGAACATTATACCAAATAGGACAAAATTTAGGTACAGTACTTAAGTGCTGTTCTCTAGGTTCCACTCTTAAGATTCAACCATGTAACTACTTAACTAAAAAATACACTTCCATCTCATGAAAAAAAATTCATATAGCAAAATCTTAAAAAGGGAATCTAAGGAACAACACTTAAGTATTGTACCTAAGTCTTGCTTTACCAAATAATTTGGTCTCTTACAAATACAATTAATCATGAATTTGTGAGGTTGAAGGAACAGTATATGTGGTCCGCACATCCAATTGAACAAAAATTAAAAGTTGGTCAGTTCACAAGACTTTTTGGCCATAGTTAAAGCTCATTAGTTAGTTAGCTCACTAGACTTTTGGAGATTTGAGCAGATGTATCGCCCTGTAGGCCTGGACTTAAAAGTAATGCGTAGTTTTGTGATGGTTTCAACAATATTGACATTTTTTTCTAATGCTACATATAGGCAACTCCCGTGTACCTCTCAGAAGTGGCACCACCTAGATGGCGAGGTGCATTCAATACAGGTTTCCAATTCTTCATAGGAATTGGGGTGGTTGCAGCCAATTGCATAAACTATGGCACTGCTAAGCACAGTTGGGGTTGGCGCCTCTCCCTTGGCCTTGCGATTGTACCCGCTGCTATAATGACAACAGGTGCACTTCTCATATCTGACACACCTAGCAGCCTAGTGGAACGTGGCAAGCTTGCACAAGCTAAGAAATCGCTTGCTAAAGTCCGAGGCAAAGACACTGATGTGGAACCTGAACTGGCTGATCTTATTAAGTCATGTGAGATTGCTAAAACTGCTAATCAAGAGCCATTCGTGACCATATTTGAGAGACAATACCGGCCTCACCTTGTGATGGCAGTTGCAATACCATTTTTTCAGCAAGTCACTGGGATTAATATAATTGCATTCTATGCACCGGTTCTTTTCCAATCGGTTGGTTTTGGTAGTGACTCGGCCTTAATAGCATCCATTATACTAGGGGTGGTCAACTTGGGATCAATCCTTGTGTCTACATTCGTGGTTGATCGGTATGGTCGAAGATTTCTTTTCATACTGGGTGGGATTCAAATGTTCGTCTGCCAGGTATGCATCAAATCTAGTTATTTGGTTGTGCAACATGCGGGTTTTAAGTTACTAACATTTCTAAGGCAGTAATGCACCACAAAATTTGGTTCTGCAACATGGAAATAATTAGGTTCTTTGCTTCTTGGCCAAGCCATTGACTTGTTAATTCTAGTAACATGCATTTTATTGAGCTACATGCCTATAATTAAAATTTAAAATTAGCCCAGTCTACTGATTCTCAGTCACTATATGTGTGGAATATTTGTGAAGGTCGCGGTGGCTTGTGTTCTAGAAGCTACAACAGGTGTTTCTGGCACCAAGCACATTTCAAAGGGCTACGCTATATTAGTACTCGTGCTAATGTGCACCTATGCAGCTGGATTTGGTTGGTCATGGGGTCCTCTAAGCTGGCTCATTCCAAGTGAAATATTTCCTATGAAAATACGGCCCACAGGCCAAAGCATTAGTGTTGCTGTCAATTTTGCAACCACTTTTGTGTTATCCCAAACATTTTTAACCATGCTATGCCACTTCAAATTTGGTACTTTCCTGTTCTATGCCGGTTGGATTGCAGTTATGACCATTTTTGTTGCATTTTTCTTGCCGGAGACAAAAGGAATCCCTTTGGATTCAATGTATACAGTGTGGGAGCAGCATTGGTATTGGCGTCGGTTCGTCCAAAGGCAGCCTAGCCAAAATTCATATGATGGGAAGTGATTTTCACACTCCTTACCGTAGATCCTCTCTGTATATTATTCATTCCACATTTTAAATGTAGACATCATGTATGAAATAATGTACGTTGTGTGTACAGAGTGTACATCAAGAAGTATGAGAAGACAAATTACCATTATTTGAAAATATGCTTTACTGTGGCTCTTTAATGGGTGGAGAAATCCTGACTTGGCATCAAACAACTGCCTATCCTTAATGTGCACCACTGTTTACAACAATAAAATAGTTTGATGATAAATTGCAAATTATGCCTTTTGAGGCGGTGGTGGTACATTCTCAATTTTTTTTTTTTTTTTTTTGTGGAGAAAATGTACATTCTCATGTTAATCTGCTGCAAATGCAGTTTTATGAATCATAGAGAGATTGTTTGTGTCCCCAAAGGTTCATTTCAATATGAGCCATTACAAGCAGACAAATGATATGATCCCCTTTCAAAACCTAACTTGGGTGGCTCTAAAAATTCCTTAAATTAGACCTTAATAAGAGCCATTACATTTTGTTCACTAATTCGGTAACCGATAATTAGACGCAAATGAATTCACGTCATGAAAAAAATAAAAATCTGGTTTTCTTTCTTTTTGCTACAAACAAAATATATAAGCCTCCCCTGGGCCCAAAAAAACAAAAAAAAATTTAGGAGGTAAAATTTTCAAAAAAAAAAAAAAAGACTTGGGCCCCCCCTTAGTTTCATGAACCACAACCGGCCAGCCCATGTAAATTTAAAAAAAAAAAGAAAAGTAAAAAAAGAAAAAGAAAAAAGAAAAAAGAAAAAAGAAAACCCAGCAGTCCAAAATGGCAAAACCAAACGGAACAAGCGAAAATGTGAAAAATAAAGGAAAAAAAGAAAAGAAAAGAGAGAGGAGGGACAGAGAGTGAGAGGCGAGACTTAGAGAGATTCACGCTACTGCTTACTCCACCACCATGTGAGAGAGAGATCTGTCCCCAGGGACGGAGCCAGGACTTGGAGTTAGGGGGGCGTTTCTGCTAGCTGTGTACGGCGTTTCCGATCTTTGAGTCTACTGTTTTACTACTAAGGATTTTTGCTTAAATTTTTTTAAATGGCCAAGTTGTTTGTTTTGGGTAAAATAAATTAATTGGACTTAATTTTTTTATTTTTATAATTGGTAATTTTTTTTGTTGAACTAATTTTTTTGGGCTTGTATATTTTGTTTTATATTTAATCTATTAAATTTTATGTTCTTTAAAAAGTGAAAAATGCTAAAACTACAAAATTTTTACAAATTGCTAATGTGGTAAGTGGTTATTGATAAGTAAAAAATGATGCAAGTGTATGAACCAATAAGAATTGATGGCATTATTAAGGGGGGCAAAGTGTAATTTTTTTGAACAAAATTGCTAAATTTAATACCTATTAATATAGTAATATATTTAAAAAAAATTTTAGGGGGGGCATTATCCAATAACAGCTCTGCCCATGCCTGTCCCTGTTGACTGTTGGCGTCGCATACCCAAATGGGAAACGGCCACACCAACGCCACCACGGCCCACGCGAGACCCATCTTGCCACCGGTTGTTCAATCTGCCCACCCCAGCTTCATTGCTCTAGCCTTCACAATTTACAAGTATTTAATCCATCCTTTCCTTCAAAACCTAATATAATATTTGTGAATCTCATAATCTAACAATTTGTGCTTGTGGACTTGTGGTGGTGTCGGTAGTGGGATTTGGTGAGTGTGAGAAATATGGAAACAAGACAAAGACAAAGAGATGAATAAAGGCAAAGACCAAAGACAAAAGATAAAAACAAATCATATAATATAGAAAATTGTCACACAAATTTAAGAAAATAATACTAATACACTTGCGTCTATTGTTAACTCATAATGCTAAATTAGATAAATTTATAAATTGAAAAGAAGTGAGAAATACTAAATTTATAATTAAATGCATCATGCATATTACCTAGATTCTAGTATTTGTCTTTAGTTAGTAACAACAATTGTTTGTGAGATAATATATGTAACTCTAATTTTATTTGTAGATCATGAAAAAATCAACCATTATTGGGTATTTGTTTTGGTTAATAGTTTATTAATACTATATGGATGCATATTGGAATTTTTTTTTTTTTTTTGCTTGTCTCCGCCCCCAGCTTGAAATATGAGTCCATCCCTGTGTATATATATATATATATATATATATAGTTTCTTGTTTCAAATTCTTCGTCATTATCCGAAGAACATAAAATATATTCTGCCGAGGATTTGATTTCTTTTTTTCCTGGATAAAATCAGATAGAATTCTGGTTTTTTGAAATTAATAAATAAACTTATTCATTGCCGAAACAAACCAGCCCAAGGGGCCAACCGGCCCATCCTTCTGTGAGTCTCATAGAGTAAAAAACACAGCCCAAGGTGCTACATTATGGACTAACTAGCTAGTCACTGGTCGAGTAGCATCGCTAGGAATAAAAATACAGTACCAAATTATAAAACTATATAGCAATGACAAAAACTCTTTTAAGTTTTAACAATGGCTTGGATTTCCCAATCTACCTCAGTAGAAAGATTTCTAATAGTTGAGATCAAAATAAGATAGTGCCCTTCATTATTATTATTCTTTATTCATGAGTAATGAGTATGAGTAAATGCCTTATCGTTTGTGCTTTCAGAACAATTGAGATGATATAGCTTGATTCTAGTTCTAGATGTTCAAGCATGGCTGCAAAAGCAATAAATTCTGAAAAATACATCTGCATGTTAGCACACATCAATGTGCTCATGGTTCCATGAAATTTAGGATTGCGTCATGTCCAATTTGTTCATGCATTTATTGTGAATATATGGCGAAGTAATGAAGGGACACCTGAATATAGCGAGGAAAAAAAAAAACAGAAGCCTTGTTCACCCTCATACTGAATTTTTGAGTTTCCAAGTTTCCAACTCTTTGGATGAAGATAGTGGGACTACACGAGTGTGTCAACTGTAAACATAATTTTGGGTAGTAATCAGAGTGCCATGAGGCACAAATTTAAACTTCGCCATAAGGACTTTTTTTTTTTTTTTGAGAAACACCATAAGGACTTTTGGTTTGGAGGGATTGAGGTAAAGATTATACCATTAAGGCGATTATATTCAATGTAATGGTGCCTTAAACTCGACCTTGGGTTTGAGAATACTTCGATAATGTTTTGTTTTTAGCTAATGAGGGTGTACAAACTCCAAAGCTTTCTAAGAAATATTTGATAATTTTTAAATCAGTGACTCTCAATCCTTTAAATCTTGTTTTTATTTTTGAGAAACAATCAATTGAATAGTTGCTAACTTGCTATAACTAGATTATTTATTAACTTACGAAGCAAGTGGAATCAGGTGTTTCAAAGTGTGATCTAATTTAACCAATTACAATCCCCAAAAATGTCAGTTAGGATCTAAGATTTAATTCTTTTGAAATCTATATAGTGCTTATGTTAGCACTCCTTAGTCACACGTTTTATTAGGGTGGTAAATGAACCAAGTTATTGTATTTGTGAACAGTTCGAGCTCAACTCGGGAAAAAACTTGTTTATGTTCGTTTGTTTAGAAAATAAGTTAAGTTCAAGTTTTAAGTTTAAGCTCAATTATTAAATGAATCAAGTTTAAACATAATAATGTGTTCATGAACAAGCTCGTGAACATGAGGGTTTGATTTAACTATATGTAATTTTATATTTTTATATGTGTACTTATCTAAAAATATATTTATATAGACTTAAAATTTGATTGTATAAGTTTATTAATAGGTTCATATGATATTATATTATTATTTGTAGATTATTGATGATATAAAATAGTCTATTTGTCATAAAAATTCATAGAATTGTGAAAAGTAAAACATTTTAGTTATGATTTCACAATATATAGGAAAAAATAAGTTAATCAAGTAGTCCGTGAACAAGTTTGAACTTGTTAGATAAGAAAATGAGTTAAACTTGAATATAAAATTTTGTTTGGTGATAAACTTAGAATCACTCTTGTTTGAAAAAAAATTGAATAATAATCAAACTTAAACTTTAAATTTTAATACTTAACTTGGTTTGGCTTGTTTATAGATTAGATGATTTATTCGGCTTAATTATAATGTAAGAGAAAATGGGTCAGACATGCTTGCAAAGGAGGTAAAAGGGAAGTGCTATTCAGTGGAGACAAAATTCTTATTCTTTTTCTCTGTATATGAGAAGTTGATCACAATTCATGTAAGCAATCAGAGTAGAGAAAGCAAGACTCAACAGATATAGCTGAAGTTCAAGAAGCAATATTTGAAGCACTTGTAGTTTAGTAGTACTGTAAATAAAACGTCATGTAGTTTAGCTTAATTTTTTTCTTTTCTGTTATTAATGATTCACACATGAGTGAGATGGTTAGTCACACGTGAGAGTGATTGTTGTGATTCTGTTAGTTAGTTGCTTTTCTCTTGGTTGAGCCCGATACTGTCTATAAAGGCATAAGCTAAATTAATTCAATACAATTTCAGTTTTCCCAAATCTCTGATTTCTCATATGGTATGAAAGCAAGTCTCTAGACACTTCCATTTCTAGGGTTTGTCAAATTTGGGAATTTTCATTTTCTCGTCCACCATTGTTGCTTTCTTCAAGCTTTCTCAAATCTTTGCTGATTTTCTTCAAGCTTTTCATTTTTCTTTAATGGCTGACACAACAGCAATTAACACTTCCACCACTGAATCTTCATCTTCTTTGCAAAATTCATATAATCTCAATGATCCTTTGTTTTACATCCTGGAGAAAATCCAGGGGCTGTTCTTACTTCTCAATCATTAATTGGAGGAAAAAATTATCCTAATTGGGCAAGATCAGTGAGAAAGTCTTTGATTGCCAAGAATAAGCTTGGTTTTATAGATGGTTCTTTAACCATTTCTTCTACATTGGTAGATTCACCAACAGCTGTTCAAGCATAGATTCGTGTTGATAATATGGTTGGTACTTGGATCATCAATTCAGTTTCACCAAAGCTCCAAGCTAGCATCATATACAGAGATACCACGCTTGAGATTTGGATTGATCTTAGGGACACATTTAGCCAAGGAAATGGAACTAAGGTTTTCAATATTCAGAAGCAAATTGCTAAGATTCATTAGGGAGAACAATCACTCACTGATTACTTCACTCAGCTTAAAGTTTTGTGGGATCAGCTTTAGAATCTTAGCCCATTTCCTTAGTGCACTTGTTGCAAGTGTGTGTGCATCATCAATCAGAGGTTGAAAAGTCTTCAAGCTAAAGAATCCACAATGAAGTTTCTCATGGGAGTAAATGATGCATTTTCTCAATTCAGAGCACAAATCTTGCTAATGGATCCACTGCCTTTTGTCAATAAGGCTTATTCTTTGTTCATTCAAGAGGAAATGCAAAGGTCTGTCACCAATTCTATTAGGGTTGAATCCACTGTTTTGGCTACTAAGAGTTCAGGCAACAATCCTAAAGGGAAAGAAAGACCTTTATGTACTCATTGTGGGAAATTGTGTCATACTGTGAATAAATGTTACAAGCTACATGGTTTCCCACCAGGTTACAAATTTAAGAACAAGAATGTAATGGCTCATCAAGTTTCATTTGTTGCAAACCAATTCCAAGGTCATTACCTTGCTCCAAATGCAAATCATAATTCTGTTGCTGCTCAAGCACCTGCCTTTACATCTGATTAGTACCAACAACTTCTATCTTTAATTGGTTCTTCTTCAATTGGAGTTCAACAGGCTTCACCAGTTCAAGACCTCCATATGGTGAACACTGTATCTTTGCCATCCAATGGTGTTGTAGGTAATGCTTCTTGCTTAACACATTCAGTCTTTTCTGCTAAGGTTGTGAATAGAAAGGCTTTTGGTGTTGAAACTTGGGTTATAGACATTGGTGCCATAGATCATATAGTATGTTCAATGCATTTATTGACTTCTTTTATGGAAATTTCACACACTATGGTTGAATTGCCTAATGGGGAATCTACTCTTGTGACTCTTGTTGGTACAATTAAGATTTCATCCTATATTACCCTCACAAATGTCCTTTGTGTGCCTTCTTTTTCATTCAACTTGTTATTTGTCAGTGCCTTGACTCATTCTCTGCCCTTTTGTCTTGTGTTTCTTTCAACTTACTGCTTTATACAGGACCTTACCTGCTGGAACACGATTGGAATGGGCCAAATGCATGATGGGCTTTACTTGTTACAAGGATCAAGACTCTCTAAAGCTTTTAAGTCCCTTGATGATTTTCTTCTCAGGCATAAGTTCAGCTCATTTACTGCTTTTTCTTATTCTGTTTCACATGCCAACTTGTATTCCTTATGGCATTCTAGACTAGGACATCCATCTGATATGAATCTTCACTTTTTAAGTCATCTTTTTCCTTTCTTGCAAAATTGTTGTACTAAAGATTGCAATATATGTCCATTGGCTAAGCAAAAGAGACTGCCTTTTCCTTTTGATAATAAAAGAGTATGGATGTTTGGGGGCCATTTTTTGTTCCTACTACTGCTATGCACAGATATTTTCTTACCATTGTAGATGATGCATCAAGGGCTACTTGGGTTTTTCTTTTAAAAGTTAAATCAGAAGTTAGGCCTTTAATTGTTTCATTTTACAATATGGTACACAGACAATTTCAAACTACCATTAAGTCTATCAGAACTGATAATGCTTTAGAATTCAATATGGTTGATTTTTACAATTCTAAGGGCATTATTCATCAACAAAGCTATGTTTACACTCCATAACAAAATTCAGTTGTGGAGAGGAAATATCAGCATATCTTAGCCACTGCTAGGGCCTTGCAAATTCAATCTAATCTCCCTCTCATTTTCAGGGGTGATTGTGTTCTCACAGCTGTCTATTTGATCAATAAACTTCCTACTCCTTTTTTGCAACATAAGTCTCCTTACGAGGTTTTTTTCAAACAAGTCCCTTCTTATTCTCACCTTAGGACTTTTGGTTGCCTTTGTTTTGCTACTAATGTTAGTCCACATAAGCATAAATTTTCTCCTAGGGCTAGGAAGTCAGTTTTCTTTGGTTATCCTCTCAACATTAAAGGTTACAAGTTGTTTAATGTGGTGTTTCATGAATTTGTTTTCCCTTGTGCTTCAAACACTAGCATTCCTTCCACTGATCTGATTCCTTTACCTAGCATTCCACCTATTTCTTTTGTTTTTCTTGATTCTACATCTTTTTCATCAATCACTGCTGATTCCATTGTATAGATTCATCATGATCTTGATACAGATGATTAAGCTTTTTCTGATACTTTCAATCATGTTATTTCTGATGCTTTTGATCATGATGTTTTTGATACTCCAATTGTGCCTCCTGATGTTCCTAGAAGGTCTACCAGAGTTTCTAAACCTACCTCTTACCTTAAGGCTTATCATTGTAACCAAGTCTCATCAGCATCCATTTCTAATTAGTCCCATTCAGGTACTTCCCATCCCATCTCTTCTTATCTCTCTTATGACAATTTATCTCCTGCCTACAAGTCCTTTTGTTGTTCTATTTGTACTACCACAGAACCTAAGTTCTTTTCACAAGCAGTCTTTGACCCTAAGTGGCAAGAAGCCATGGATGCTGAAATTGTAGCTTTGGAAGCCAATAATACTTGGACTATTACTACATTACCTCATAATAAACATCCTATAGGGTGCAAGTGGGTCTATAGGATTAAGTACAAGGCAGATGGGTTTATTGCCAAAGGGTTCACTTAAAAGGAGGGCTTGGATTATCTTGAGACTTTTAGTCTTGTTGCCAAAATGGTTTCTGTGAAGTGTGTGCTTGCAGTGGCTGCTGTGAAAGGTTGGTTAGCCAACTTGATGTGAATAATGTATTTCTTCATGGTGACTTGCATGAAGAAGTGTACATGGCTCTTCCACCAAGATTTCACAACAAGCGGGAGCATGGAGAGCAGCTTGTATGCAAGTTAAACAAATCTCTTTATGGCCTTACATAGGCTTCTAGATAATGGTTCTCCAAATTTTCAAGTACACTGATTCAGCTTGGATTCACTCAATCTAAAGTAGACTACTCTTTCTTTTCCAGGCAGCAAGGAACTTATTTCATTGTTTTATTAGTGTATGTTGATGATGTTTTCATAGCAAGCAATGATAAAGAGCAGATTGATCAGTTTAAGGTGTTGTTCAATTAGAAATTCAAATTGAAGGATTTGGGTGAGTTGAGGTATTTTCTTGGTTTGGAGGTTGCTAGGACAGCCAAAGGCATCTCTTTGTGTCAAAGGAAGTATGCCCTTGAGATTTTGGAGGATGCAGGACTTCTTGGTTGCAAACCTATCAAGATTCCCATGGATCAGAACCTAAAGCTTAGCAAATATGAAGGCCTATTACTTGATGATCTAGGGAAGTATAGAAGATTGGTAGGAAGATTGCTATACCTGACCATTACTAGGCCTGACATCACTTACTAGGCATAAGTTAAGCCAATTTATGGCTAAACCAAGAAAACCACATCTTGAGGCTGCACTTAAGATTTTGCAATACTTGAAGAGTGAACCTAGGAAAGGTATTTTCTTCTCAGCAAGTTCAAAGCTTCATGTGAAAGGTTTTACTGATTCAGACTGGGCTGAATGTCCAGATACTAAAAGATCAGTTACTGGATATTGCATATTCATTGGAGATTCACTGGTTTCATGGAAATCAAAGAAACAGTCCATTGTTTCTAGATCCTCAGCTGAAGCAGAGTATAGGGCAATGGCCATTTCAACTTGTGAAATTGTTTGGATTCTCTATTTGCTTAAGGATCTTCAGGTATATCACAATAGAGAAGCATTGTTGTTTTGTGACAGCCAAGCAGCTCTTCACATAGGTTCTAATCCTGTTTTCCATGAAAGGATAGAGCATATAAAGATAGACTGTCATGTTGTGAGGGATAAGGTGCTGGAGAAAGTTGTCAAGCCTATTCATGTCAGAACTCAGTCACAATTAGTTGATTTGCTCACTAAAGCCTTAAGTCATAAACAGTTTTCAGAGCTTCTGTCCAAGATGGGATTGATCAACATTTATCAACCCACAATCCATCTTGAGGGGGAGTATCAAGATCACAATTCATGTAAGCAATCAGAGCAGAGAAAGCAAGACTCAACAAATGTAGCTGAAGTTCAAGAAGCAATATCTGAAGCACTTGTAGTTTAGTAGTACTGTACATAAAATGACCTGTAGTTTAGCTTAATTTTTTCTTTTCTGTTATTTGTGATTCACACGTGAGTGAGGTGGTTAGTCACACGTGAGAGTGGTTGTTGTGATTCTGTTAGTTTTGTTAGTTAATTGCTTCTCTCTTGGTTGAGCCCGATATTGTATATAAAGGCATGAGCTAAATTAATTCAATACAATTTCAGTTTTCCCAAATCACTGATTTCTCATAAAGGTGCACTTTTGTGAGCAGGAAATTCTGTGTTTAATATTCTTTCTGCCATGCAATTTTCTTTTTTGATAAATAATTATGTTGGTGGGAAGCAAGACATTACATTTTCAGGATATTTAAGACAAGTATTCGATTAGTAACATTAGTTATCTCCAAACTTTTTAATCGAGTTAAACACAGATACAGAAAATGGTTCACATCTTTTTTCTATGGCACAAAAACAATCAATAAACTTCATGCATTACTAGTTTATTCTCAAAAGTTTTTTTGTTTTTATTTTTTTTAAAGCATATATTAAACACTGCAGCTCTCCCTTGAATTTATTTAAACAAAACTCAAAGCCTCAATGAGACTTTCTTTTGCAAACATTTTATTTCTCAAATATAAAAATTTTGTTTGGAAAGTTGCATAATTTTTTTCTTTTTTTAAAGTACATTGTACAAGTAGATTGAGCTAAGTATGGTCTTTTTCTATATAGCGAAAGTAGTGAATATTTTACTAAAGTGTGTACAGGGACGGAACCAGGATTTGAACCTGAGGGGGGCAAAGCTTAAAACAAATTTTTTTTTTTTTTTTATGAAAATAAAAACTAACATCTATTTCATATTTAACAAAATACTACATATAAAATAAGTGTTTCTTAAACATTTCAACACATTTATCAAAATGGAACTCGGCACTATTTCAGAGGAGATCCAAAAATATATATATTTAGGGGCAAATCTTAATTTTTGAAATTACATATGTGTGGGGCCCAAATGATTTACGGGCCAGGCCCATCTACCTGGGGAAAATCCGAAGGCCCAAGCCGAGGAGGGCTATGGCCCAAGCTCGACAAAATAGCCTGTGGATATCGTCGAGGACGGCTCAATCCTCGGCAGACCCAAAATCCCCCCCCCCTGAAGGAAGGGTAAAAACGGTATAGGACCGAAATCAGGACGAAAGATCTAAAATATCCAGGGAAAGCTGCTCTCACTGCCATTCAATGCTCTGAACCTGACAGAGCCGCAGTCTTTGGCATTTACAACCACCCCCAACGACTTTGAATATGGGCTGATGGGACAAGTATTAATTTTGGAAAGATTGACCCTATACGTGGGCGAAGGACAGTGGACGCAGGCGAGTATAAAAGGAAAAATAAGTAACCTAAAGAAGGGGGTTGGGAAAAATGGCCAAAAACCAGAGCCTCCCAGCCCACCTCCAGGAGAAAGACTCCAGGGGTGTAGGAAAACTTAAGCTGGTACGAACACCGCGAAAAACCCACCGCCTATCAATCAAGGCCTAGCCTTCCAAACCCACGCTCTACAAATGATGTTGTTAGGGGCCTTTTCACGTGCGAACCCGACACTGTTACGGTCCGCCACGAATCGCGTCCTTACAATATGTATACCAGTTTTTTTTTTTTTTTTTTTTTTTAACTGGGGGGTCTATTAGGACCAAAATTTAAAATTTCAACATATATATATATATACACTAGCTTTTTTTTTTTTTTTTTTTGTGGGGGGGGGGGGGGGGGGGGGGGGGGGGAATGCCCCCCCCCTGCCCCACTATAGTTCCGCCCCTGAGTGTGTATCAGTTTAAACCAGCAGAACAAAATAAGTATCAGTTATTTTTGGTGTACCCTTTAAGATTATGTTAATTTATAAGATCCAATGCAAAGCCCCTTTTTCACTTTCAAAATTTTTTTTTTTTGAGAGCCACTTTACGTAATAGGTTTTTGTTTTTGTTGGGATAATTGTAATATGTTTT
Organism: Quercus lobata; assembly: GCF_001633185.2. Taxonomy (NCBI): domain Eukaryota; kingdom Viridiplantae; phylum Streptophyta; class Magnoliopsida; order Fagales; family Fagaceae; genus Quercus; species Quercus lobata. Next base: position 36,709,771 of record NC_044915.1, read on the forward strand.
TCAATCTCTGTCTAATTCTTTATATGATTAGAATCAGTAGATACGCTTACAAACACTCAATCATAATGATAAGGCAAAAAGGGCTTTTCAATATACCTTAAGTAATATTGTTTCCTAAATATGTTGATTCTCCAATTAAAATCCTCACCAAGTAAAACTACCATATATACTAGCTCAATGGGATAAGATTTGCTTGTGTTTGTCTTGTGAAATGCTTTTTGACTTGAGACAATCGGTTAGATTTTTTTTTTTTTTTTTTGGGTTGTTGTTAGAGAAGAAGACTGAAATTCTCATTAAGTTAGGAAAGTCAAATCGGCTTGTATGAAATCATGGATTTATGGTGGAACTTCTTCTATCCAAACCAAAAAATTAGTAATACTCTTACCGTGCCTATCATGACTATGAGCTACATTATTTTCTTAACGATGAACATGGGGGAAATGTAAACACCTAAATGTTGGTGACAAATGTTTTTCATCTTGGAGAACTCAAACCAAAGCGTGATGGAGTGTGCTTGATTAGACATGATCCAACGGAATTGAATAAAGTGAACCATAGTTGAATGCATAATTGAATTAACTCGAATAAAACATAAATATTTTTAAAATAGTAAATAGCATGGGAAATTAAAGTACTAAAATTAAACGCACTTGCATTAAGCAAAACTACAGCTAAAATGGGTATTTGTCCATTTCGCCAAAATTTTCCAACAAAATGTCCATGTTTTGAAACTATCTAGCAAAATGCCCATGTTTTAAACTCGATTTTCTAAAAATTGAGTTTCAATGAAAAACTTGATTTTTAGAAAATCGAGTTATGTGAAATCAAACTTTTAAAAAAAAAAAAAAAAAAAAAAACATGGCACTTGAGTTCCATGTAAAATTTCTCACATTACTTGATTTTCTAAAAATTGAGTTTCAAAACAAAGACATTTTGTTAGATAGTTTCAGAATAGGAGCATTTTGCTATATCTTTTGGGCAAAAGGGACAAATGCCTATTTTGACTACAAAACTACACTTGTATTAAGACTTAATTTAACTAAGAAAGATTATAAAGTATAACCAAACGAAGTTTTGTAATGGGTTGATTGAGATGCCTATTTTCTCAAATGGCACCCTTTTGATTTCTTTTTCTTTTTTTCTTCTTTTTTTATAAAAAAATTTAAAGTAATAGTTAGAACACTCTATTGATGCTTGACTTAATTTGGGTCTTTTTATGATAAGGGGTGGGACATTTTTATAAAAGGGTGAGACCTTTTTGTTATGTGGGCTTTCGGCCTAAGTCTAAGTGGCTTAGGCTATAGGCTGATCCCGAACGGGACACCCATGATATCATTTGGCCTTGTTACCATCCCTTGTGAGGCTAATATTGGGAGGTAATTAGAATGAGTAGTATTTAACTATTTATTACACACACGTCCATACACATTTTATTTTGAACTGAAATTGTGAGTTAGTGACATTATTTAACTTAAATCATGTCTCCAACTTAAAATTTCAATTCAAAATTAAATGTGTGTACGGATCGTGTATAACATCTTTTATCCAATCACAATTAATGTTCCACTAAAATGGATCAGTATGTTTCCATCTTTTACTCAATCACAATTAATGTTCCACTAAAATGGATCAATATGTTTCCACGCGTTACAACGTTGTCAGTCCAAAGCACATCTTAATTTCCACATTTCTTTCATGCATCTTTTTTCTTGATTTTTTTTATTTTTTTATTTTTTCTGGTGGGATACTTGCATCAAAAAAGTAATTGCAATTAAGTTTAGCAGATTTTACCAGTGATTTGTTGATGACAAGATTCAAACATTTCCAATTCTGATATATATGCGAAGAGTAATTTTGAGGCTACAAGTTACAGCTAGTTATGAGAAGAAGAGAGGCATAAAGAAAAGCATAAATGAAGGGAAGTAGGGGTGGGTTGGGAGCATTAAACATGATGAGGAAACCGGTGATGAGAGTGACGAGTAAAGCGAGGGTGTTTCGATGGACATCCTTGAATTCTGCATTTAAGTGAATTCAAGATGAGTTAATGAAGGCAGTTGGACTTACTTGAAGTTGAACCGTCTCTCTCTCCTTCTCAATGCTTTTAATGGCTTGGGTCCCTTTTTAACTTCTTTCCCCAATATTTCTTCTCTTAATTTTTCTCATTTTATTTTCAATTTTTTTGACATGGCACTTTACAAAACTAACCTCAGTTTGGGGAAAAAAAATTTCTGTCCTAACTTTTAGAAATTAAATTCTATAACAACTTATGTAAACTCTTTGGTTTATACCCTCCAATAAAGACACGCCGAATCATTATATTACTAAAATATAAATACATCTGATTATACATGATAAAATCTCAATAAATACCATATTTCAAGTTTTAAGTAAAATGTTGATGTGATATTATTACGTGTAGTATAAAGCATTAAGTTTTAAGTAAAAAGTTAATGCAGCAATCTTTTATTAGATAGTGTAAAACCTATATTTAATTTGCACTACTTTCTTACCAAATTCATACTCTTATTTTTAGTGCAGTCCTAACATATCTTCTACTACTACTAGCAATGAAATTTGGCTGTATGGTCCATCTAGGACATCAGTGTACTTGTGGTCGGTGAAATTTGGCCAAGCCAAGGACAACCCTTAATGTCTAATCGTTGACGCATCTGCTAAGATCTTTTACGGAACAAAGGAACTTAATTGATTTCATCAAAAAAATAAAAAAGAAAAATAATAAAACTTAAATGATAAATCCCGTGACATGGGTTTTACTTTGCTGCTTGTACTCTCCAAGTTATGACTTCCGAGCAGAGAAGTTTATAATAGTTTCGAAACAAATTTTAAATTGTTATTGATTATAATTTGAAATCACTATTGATACTATTTTTCTGTTCATTAGCCACTTATGATTTGTTGTAAAAAATTGTTGGACATAGTATTTCTCTTTTCAAGTATGATATCCCCTTTTATCACGATGAAGTTTAGAAAGTATTTTTTTGTCCATAAGTAATAGTCAATAATAACCTACCACTTATGATTTACTATGAAAATATTATGAACATAGTATTTCTCTTTTTGAGTATGGTATCCTCTTTTATTACGGTGAAGTTTAAGAAATATTTAGTTGAAACTTGAAAATATACATAGCAGGGATGTATTAATCTTTAAATTTTCCACTTAACTCTCTCTTTTTCTCAAATAAGAGGTTTTGTTTTGATCATGTCTACATAAAAAAATCGATTGGTATTTTAGTATATGATGATAAATAACTATTATCATTGAATCGGTGTTATAAATTAGAATCATTTCATACTTATATAATAAAAAGCCAAAAGCCTTATATCAACACATCTCTTGATATTTATAATGAAAGTATTTATTGCTATAACAACTAGGAGATGGGGAATTGAATTAAGGCTCTTCTTATAAATAAGACCAGACAATACCATTGAGTTGCAAAACTCTTGAAAAATAATTTAATATTTCATGAATCCAAAAAGATGAATGTGGTGTCACAATTAAAGTGGTTATTCAGGTTATTCCTTAACGAACCTAATGCTCTAAAAAATAACCATTTTTGCATTCTTAGGAGATTTTTCTCACATTTTGATAAGAATTAATACATAATTAAAATATGGCCTTAATAAAAGAATATTAAATATTCAATTATAACCATAAGTATAAGTGCTTATGGGGTGTGGGTAACAAAGGTCAAGGTTCAAGTTTTCAAGAGGGAGATTCACACACATATATACTTAGATTAGGCTAGAGTAAAATTTTATTTTGTATATAAAAAAAAAAAAAAAAATTCAATTATAAGCTAAATGCATCTTTTTCAATTTTTTTTCTTTTTGTTTTACAATTATTAATAATTCACGTGCACAAATTCAACATGATTATTGTATATGTATGTTCTTGATATTTGTGCATAGTTTCATTTTATTATTAAAAAATCATTTTTTGTTGAATGTAAAAGAAAAAAAAAATCTTAAGGTAACTAGTCAACAAAACCCTTTTTTTCCTTTTAAAAATCTTGCATTGGAGTGGATAATTGAATATTATGGTGTGTGAAAAATGTGTATGGAGATGGGGTGACGCCTAAGCGCACAGGGCAATTAAGAAAGAGATGGACACTAACGCGCTTCCAAGTGGGATAATTGAACAATTAATGTTCCCCTTAGAGTCTTAGACCAACCATAAACAAACTTAACTCATGGGACTGGTACCTGGGTTGATTGAATAGCTGGGAGTATTGAAAGCTTTTATAGGCTAGTTCTTGGAGTGATTAATATAGGTCATCCATGAATGTAGTTTCGTTTTAAATGGCTGAAGGGGGGTGTTGGGAGCTTTAAAAGTTCTAGTTCTTTGAGTGACCAAACTGTGGAAGTTGGAGTTATTGTCTATATTAAAGATCCATAGCATTCTAGTCCTTCAACTGTATATAGACTCACCACATTTAATGAACCTATTCTAACTCCTCTCACCGCCTCTCATTAAACGAAAACTTGGCTTTTCGACTTTTGGCTTGGCTTACCTTATATCAGTTATATGTACTAGTATGTTCTCTCATGTCTCCAAAATCACATTGATATCACTAACGTTGGGGGTACCGGCCTATTATTGCGTACTTTGGGAGGCATCAAAATCAGGTATCGCAGTTTAGTAAAAGCATGAGGCTGAGTGTTTGACCTGGATGAAAAGGAGCTTACTTTCAAGTTGGTTTGGATTTCACGTCCTTGGCTTTAAGGGCAGGCTTGGAGCTGTGTATAGTAATTGAAGAAGAGCCAACTTAATTAGAAGCATGTACGTCATGCATAGGTGGGCTTGGAGCTATGTAATTGAACAAGAGCCAACTTATTAGTCCTACATTCAAAGTTTGCTCCTATTAGATTCTCGCTTGCAGATATAGTTGAACACAGCCTATATAACCACAAAAAACATTTACACAATTTCATCACTCTTTCTAAGAGAGAGAGAGAGAGATCTTTGAATTGCAGCTATGGTTTCTTTGCAACCACCCCTTTCTCCAGATCGAAGAAAGGAAATCCCAGAGTTTGAGAATTCATCAAAGAAGAGAAAGTTGGAAGAGTCACAAACAGAACAAATTTTTGAGAAGAGATCAAAAGCTGAAGGCACAAAGTCTATATTTGATATCGAGCAACACCTAGAGACTCCATTACCTTCGGAGTGGCAACGATGCCTTGATGTTCAGGTATACCCTACACATGTTCATTGATATTTGATTAATATATTGTAAGATACTCCTGGTCCAATATGTTATATGATGTCAAAACTTGTACAAGTGTGCTCAAGGCAAATTAATATAGTACACGTACAGCATATAGTTCTAATTTATGAAATTTTTGTCATTCTTTGTATTATGCAGTCAGGTCAGATACACTTTTACAATTCGAGGACCCATAAGAGAACATCAAAAGATCCAAGGAAGAGTCCTGAACCAGCGAGTCCTGATGATCATATGAGCTTAGACCTCAGGCTGAACCTACCATGCAGGTCACTCAGAAAGAGCCATGTGGAAGACAATTTCACCAAGCATAGTTCAGGTAGTCCTGCACTTGGTTCAGGTGATCTATTCGTGGAATCCAGCACACCAAAGAAAAAATTGGGAGGGTTAACAAGTTGTCCATCGTGGTTGGCATTTGAAGGGGATCACCAAGAGATGGTAGCAACTGTGTGCACAAAGTGTCACATGTTGGTCATGCTTTGCAAGTCCTCTCCTGCATGCCCTAACTGCAAATTCATGCACCCACCAGATCATAGCCCTCCGACCCTATTCAAGAGAAGGTGTACCCTCTTGTTCTAGTTGAAAAACTAAGCCTAGTTTACCTTAGGATTTGGCATCCGCTCCAAACTTATGTTACAACTACATATTTGTCTTTAAAAGCAAATTGAAGTATCTTGTTAGGCTTTAGTTTTTCCACCTCTAGGAAAAAGAAATGACTGCTCCAAATGAGGAGAGACTGAGAGGGTATAACTAATATAAATAGTGCATATATACCAAGTGTTTTATCCTCCTAAATTTGTCTAATGCACATATTAGCTAGGCATCTTGAGACTCTGCTTACGATGATATATGTATATTAGTTGAATTAGTTCTCAAGAATAAGAATATACCCTCAACCTGCCTTAGATTCACATAAATGTTACAAAGATCACATTATGTGTTATATCACATTTCTTATATAGATACCATATTGTATTCATATAATTTAAAAGTAGATGACTGAAATTTATAAAGCCGCAGTAATAAATTGTAGTGGATATCGGGATATGCTTCCAGTTGGAAGTTGGTGAATAGTGTAGCTTGGATGCTTTCATTCAGGGACAGATGAAATTTTAATGGCAAGTCCATGAGTCATAATTATTAATGGGTCATGCTAACGAGTGTCTTTAAAGCATTGATTAACAATTCAGTTAAAAAAAATTTTTATGGAAAAAAAAAAAACAATTAATATTTTGATAGCTTTTTTCATTTCCCATAAAAGTGATGCCAAAACTTTCTTAAAATGGATTGTTAACCAATACTCTAAGGGCACTCGTTAGCATTTCCCGTATTATTATTTATCTGATGCATGAAACTTTTTTTTTTTTTTTTGAGAAGACTGATGCATGGAAACTCTTTGTATATAAATATATCTAAAAACACAATAAGTTGGTCCCTCAAACTCTCATAGTGTTGCCCGAAAATAGCGCACCTATCTAGAAAATATAGTTGTGTAAATATTCCATCGCGCAATTTATGAATAAGGATAAATATTATTGCACAGAGCTTAATGCACACACTTTTACACAACTAAAAAATGTGCGTATTAAGGTGTGTGTAATAAACACTTCTCAATTAGTGCTTATATTGTGTTGTAAGGGTAAGCTAGTGATGTAGAACAAACCACCATGACCTCTCTAGACTCTCATGTGCACCTAAAATCATCGTGCAAGGCAAAAAGACACTAGTAGAAATCATGAGCATCGGAGTCAGAATTGCATGAAATTTGGCAGGCTAAAGTGAAATGGCCTTTTGAACAATAGTCGTGGTACCCCCTGAAAATAGCGAATTCCTACGTTTAGGCCCCAAAAATTGCAATTTTTCTATTTATAGTAATTTTTGTTTCCTTAATAACTTTTTACTCAAAAGTTAAAATAAAGTCCCGCTTGTTTTGAGACGACCCTTAATGTCATTAGTTTATGATTTTACATTTAACTCAACTTTGCCATTTTTGATAAATTTCTGTATTTTGTTACCTAATCATGTAATTAGTGCGAATTAAGATTTTAGATGTTTTTCTCAGTATTTATATGTTTTGTAGCCATGAGAGGCAAATTAGACTATTATCAATAAACATAGACTTTTGTCAATTTTATTCTCTGTTGGATTCTAGTTTTATCACCTTGTGGATTTAAGGAACCCCTCGTGGATTCGAGGTTTATTACCTAGAAACTAATAGTTTAGTTTCTGTTCAATCAAGAGAGTATCGTGTGTACTTTTTTCATGCTTTCACGATGTTAGTTAGTATCAGAGCCTTGACATATCCTGGTCTGATGGCTAACCAGCGAGACAGTGACCACCACAACAACAACGGCACCAACGATGTCGACAACACAGTCCTCACTAGGGTTGAGTTCCTTGATTTTCGTGATGAAAATCAACAGTTAATGATTCAACCCAAGAGAATCTGAACCGAATTCAAGAAGCGCTTGCCACCCTACTTACTCGAAACCCTAATCGTGATGACGAGGAGCGACGTGATAACCAAGCGCGTGGCCCTTCCCATCATGGTCCAAATCGGAATAGGCAGCAAGATTACAATGAAGAGAACAGTGAGGACGAAGAGTATGCAAAAGGAGTCATTGGGAATCATTGTGGTCCTGCAAGGGATAATGGCTAAGATTATCAGGAGTAGAGGGACTATCATATGAAAGTAGAGTTACCATCCTTTAATGGTAATGTCCCCATTGAAGAGTATCTGGATTGGGTCAGTGAGGTTGAGAAGTTTTTCGATTTTATGGGTACTCCATAATATAAACAAGTGTGTTTGGTGGCATACAAGTTGAAGGGATGAGCATCTGCCTGGTAGGATCGTGTTCAGTTAAACCGTACCCGTGAGAGAAATTTTTTGATACAATCACGGAGGAGGATGAAGAGATTAATAGCAAACCGATTCTTACCACCAGATTACCAGTAGGAGTTATTCAGACAGTACCAAGATTGTAGGCATGGTAACTGAACAGTTAATGAGTACATGGAGGAGTTTGAGAGGTTAGCAAACCGCAATGAGTTGGAGGAGACTAGAGATCAACAAATATCTAGATTTGCACATGGGCTACGAGTGTCCATCCGAGATTAGATATCCTTACAAACCCTATATACTTTAAATGAGGCTGTAACCTTAGCTAAGAAAATAGAATATCAGCATCTCAGGGTAGGTTCGAAGTTTTCCAATTGCAATTCGGAGTCATTTAGTTCCACTGCTAACAAAGGTAAACAACCCATGTTTACACCATGATCACAACCCATGGTTAGGGAGAGTAGTGGTGTCAACCAGTTCACAGTGGCAGTAGTAGGTTTCGTCGTACAGTCGTCAATGAACACTAACCCTATGCTAAGCCAATTGGGAATAAATGCCATAGGTGTGGAGAACCAGGACATCAATCTAGTACTTGTCCTAAATGAGCCGCAGTGAATCTGGTGGTGGTTGAAGAGGGCGAGACAAAAGGTGAACAGGAAGGAGAAGACGTGTATAATGATGCTGATTCATATGCCTATGACCTTAATGAGGTCCAAGATGATGAAAAATACGTGCCATTAGGGAGATCCTTAGTGATTCAAAGGTTGTTGCTCACACCAAGGCTGGATTACAATGATCAGCAAAATGAGATCTTTCAAACGCGTTGCACTATCAGTAGAACAGTCTGTGATTTGATCATTAACAGCGGTAGTGTGGAGAATATCGCATCTAAGAGTTTGGTTATCAAGCTAGAATTGAAGACAGAAAAGCATTCATCTCCTTACAAAATAGGTTGGATCAAGAAAGGTACGAAAACTCTTGTTACTCAACAATGTCGTGTTACTTTCTCTATGGGTAAATGCTATGTAGATGAAGTAGTTTGTGAAGTTGTTGAAATGGATGCATGTCATTTAATATTGGGTTGACCTTGGCAGTATGATATAGATGCTACTTATAGGTATAAGGATAATGTATATGTGTTCTTTAAGAATGACAAAAAAATTGTCCTTGGTCCTATTAAGGATAGCAGTGTACCCAAAGCTTCTAAAGTAGAGGGAAAGCCATCTCTTTTCATAGTCAACAATGAGGATGAGTTTGACAAAGAGTGTAAGGAGATGAAACAAGTTTATACAGTAGTGGTGACAAATGGAGTGCCGAAGAAGGTTGCTGAGACACCTGAGACAATTCAACCATTGACCAAGGAGTTTAAGGAGCTTTTTCCAAAGGAGCTGCCTGCAGGTTTACCACCAATGCGCGACATCTAGCATTGCATTGATCTAGTTCTTAAAGCTAGTCTACAAATCTGTCGCACTACAAGATGAATCCTTAAGAGGGTGAGATTCTACAGGGGTAGGTGGATGAGGGTATGTGTGTGGATAGTCGAGCCATCAACAAGATCACAGTCAGGTATTGATTCCCTATTCCCCGGCTAGATGATATGTTTGGTTGAGTGGATCCAAGTGTTACACCAAGCTAGATCTCAAGAGTGGGTATCACCAGATTCGAATTTGACCTGGAGATGAGTGGAAGACAGCATTCAAAACAAATGAGGGATTGCATGAATGGATGGTAATGCCTTCTGGACTGTCCAACACTTCCAGCACTTTCATGAGGCTTATGAATCAGGTATTGAAACCATTTATTGGGAAGTTTGTGATAGTTTATTTTGACGATATCCTGATTTACAGTAAGACAGAAGCATCCTACTATAATTATGTGCAAAAAGTATTGACGTTGTTGCAGGCCAATGAATTGTATATCTACTTGAAGTGCAGCTTCTTGATTGATAAGTTACTGTTCTTAGGCTATGTGGTTAGTGTGTATGAGATTCATGTTGATGGAGACAAGGTCCATGCAGTTAGAGAATGGCCAACCCTAAAGACAGTGAGTGATGTGCGGAGCTTCCATGGGCTGGCAACATTCTATCGAAGGTTTGTTCAAGATTTCAGTAATATAGTAGCCCTAATTACTGAGTGTTTGAAGAAGAGAGGTTTTCATGGAAAAAGGAGGCAGAATAGAGTTTTGCCTTGATCAAGGAGAAGTTGAGCAACCGTTCCAGTTTTGGCATTGCCCAACTTTGATAAGGTGTTTCAAGTAGAGTGTGATGCATCTGTGGTTGGGATAGGCGTTGTTCTTTCACAAGACAACAAACCGGTAGCATTTTTCATTGAGAAAGTTTGTGAAGCACGAAGTCAATGGTTAGTCTATGAATTGGAGTTCTTTGTTGTAGTATGAACTCTTAAGCATTAGGAGCACTACTTGATTCAAAAGGAGTTTGTATTATATACAGATCATCAAGCATTGAAGCACATCAGTCAAGCTAGCATTAACTAGATGCATGCTCGGTAAGTAGCTTATATACATCACTTCCATTTCACATTAAAACACAAGTCTACTGTCACGATTAAGGTGGTAGATGCGCTCAATAGGCGAGCATCTTTGTTGACCACACTACATACTGAAGTTGTAAGATTTGATTACCTCAAAGAGCTATATGAGAATAATGAGGATTTTGGTGATATTTGGGGGAAGTGTCTACAAACTCATATTGCTGTCAATAGTATATATATCCAAGATGGTTTCCTCTTTCAGGATAATCGATTATGCATCCCCAAAAGTTCATTGAAGAAGCAGATAATTAGGGAGCTGCATGGGGAAGGTTCTGGTGGCTATATGGGCAGAGACAAGACTATAGCACAGGTGATATATAGAAGCAGCTAATAGAAAGATATGAGAATATGTAATCCAATGGCGGAATTCTCAAAATTCACCTCTAATAAAAAGATATTGAGTAAGGTTGCAACCTTAAGCTACAACCAATTTTGTAATTAAATTTTGTCCTTATTTTATTTTGTGTTTACAATGGTTAGATTATTTAAATAACTTCATTTTTCTTTTCTTTTTTCTTTTCTCTCCCTTTCTCATTTCCTCCTATTGCTCCTCTCTGCTCACACTCTTCACTTCTCCCACTCTTCCTTCAGTTAAGTGTTGCTAAGTGCCAAGGGTTTAGAGGAAAAGGTGGTGGGCTCAGTCCCTGGTGGGAAGGCGGCCGTAATTTGAAACTTGCAATCAGGGCAATATGGTCTGACGGCCAAGCAGGTGATGGAATACCATTACCATCAATGCTTTCACGGTCAACAAGCTCCAACAAACTTTCAACAATCAAACTGTTATCTGATGGGAAGCATCATCTGGTTAGTAGCAAAATAAGCATGGAACAAAATTAAACATACTTACAAATAGTTCAAATTCCAGTAATTAAGAGGCCCTTTTCTATTTAGACACCTAAAGAAAGAAGGTACATGAACTGAAGGTCAAGGATATCTCCCCACAAAGTAAAATAAAAAATAAAAATCATTGCAACCATAAAAAAGAAAGAGAATTTAAGCTGGAATAAATTAAGTCTGTTTAGATGCTAAAATATATGATTTCAAGGTCAAGGCCCCTTGAGGTGTAGAGTAATTAGTCTAAAAATTTGCAATGAACAGGTTCAAACTAAAACAAAGTTGAGAATATTTAGAGGATGTCAGTCTCTCTTTTGCATTTCCAACGTTGCAAAAGATTCAATATCCCATACATAGGAAAACAGGTGCTTAGTGGCCATTCCTTATATTCAAAACTAAGCATTAAAACATTTGATGGCATGGGAAGATGATCAGTTAAGATATGAAAAGCACAGATTCTTCTTTGAAGAGAAGTAATCTTCAGAATCACTCAGGAGATAATTAGTTAAATTTGTTTTTGATATCTAAACGGGCCCCAATACAGCCACATGATAAGACTCATTTCAATGATTATATACTATATAAACGGAATGCAATACTTTTATTTTGTTTAGCAGTCGTTGCATCCCAAGCAATAGGTTTGATTGCATATCAATCACATGCAAAAAATGTACAAAACATGGTAAAAATGTCACCAAGAAATCTAGACGAGATACTAAAATCATCCATATAGGCAAATTTTTGGCTATAAAAATTTCATTTGGTTTAGAGAAACGACATGTAAACCCTACATTAGTATTCAATAGGGAGACAAAACACTACCTTCCACAAATTCAAGCATCATTTGGATTTTATTGGGGTTTGCAATCAAAGATAGCCCTTAGGGCTTTGTTGGAGGCGCTGAAGGATTTCATTTTGCATAGAGTTTCATTTGCAAGTTTTAATCAAATTCAAGCCAAGGTGGAGATTTGGTGACGTGGCTTGACTTTGGTTACAAGTCGGTGGACTTTCCTATTTGAGTGTATCAGGAATACCACATAGCCAAGCTTAATAACAGTGTATCCTATTTCATTTTCTTGTGTGGGCAGATTAATAAACATGTATCCTATTTGGTTTAGGACTTTGAGTCCTCTATTTGGTTTTTTTCCTATGTTGTATCCTTGGTTAATTGAGGGAGAGATCTTTAGGTGTAGTTGGGGTTTGGCTTTTGTGAGCTTTTTGGTTTCATCCTATGTCATTCTCTAAGCCATCTTTTAGAAACCTCGCTTCTTGTAATTAGAGAGCACAAATTGCAAATGTTCTTTCATTAGTATTGTATTAGGTTTCCTAAATCCTAATTACTAGAGAAATATAAATGTTCAACGAGAAGGAAGTTGTCATCAATGAATCAGATTATTTAAAAATATAGATATTCCAATGAGATGGAAATTGTCTTAAATGCAAACCAAATTATTAACAGGCTGGACTCTTAGTAGCTACTAAAAATGATGTAAGGTAACAAATCACATCCGGAATACCTGTGTAGAATATGTAATCTAAGGTGCCGAAGAATTTATCCGAGAAGTAGGTAAACGCAGGCTCACTGGTTTGGCTATTCATCTTCCTCCGTTGTTCCTCAACCCCATCTGAATGTAAGAAAGATGAATATGCACTAACCTGGAATAGAAATTTTCAGGGATTAATACTTAATCCAGTAATAACAATATACTGACAATAGTATAGTATTCACAGCATGCAGATAACAGCAATAATAACATTGAAATGGCAAGACTACAAAATACCAACAAACACACCATCCACCAGCATATTAATTGTCAAGAAACAATGAATATAATCCAAAAATAGCAAGGGCATTTATAATATCCCAAAAAAATCAAAAGCAAAACAATTGCCATACCAGGGACAGTGAATGATGGAGTTTGAGATACTGATATATACCCAATGGATCATTTGCCTTCTCAAAAATACAATCAACGCTGCCCTTGACTACAAAGTTATGAGGATCACTGCAATGTTGAATAAATTAATCAATTTCATCTTCTGCCCATGTCATTGATGTCAATCTTAGTGTATCTGTTTGTGATCTTGACACAACATATTAGCTTAAACTTTTGGGACTGAGAATTGATATATTCTAGGGCTGGCTATGCCCACCACCCCCCCCCCCCCCCCCCAAAAAAAAAAGAAGAAGAAAAAATGTAGAATATTATTCTTAAAAAAAAAAGGATTCATTTGTTAGGCAGAAAAGCTCCAAAATCAAAGTAAATATGATTTCATATCATATATTTTCTTCATTGTTGTCATTTTTACCATTTATTAGAGTCATCAAATGAAGGAAAATCAATGTCCAAGGAAATTAAATCATGATGGGCAAATCAAAGTAGATAATAATCCCTTGATCGTTTAAAACAAAGACCAACAAGGTCTAAAAATAGTATAGGGGGAACACAAATTTTCTTCCATTTTTAAAAATAATAATAATAATGTTGCTCATAAGCAACTTCAAAGTCTTTTCATTGTGAGCCACTTTGCCAGTAACAAAATACTTACCTTCCAGGACGAGAGTTGTAATCCCCACAAATTATTAGAGGAATTTGTTGTGATTGGGCAATTTTCTCAAGTCCATTCACAAGGTGTGCAACCTTATGTCATAAAAGAAGAAACAGTCAAATCAATATGGTTTTTTTCTAATCAAAATGTATACAAGGAAGAGATTTACATTTTTTTTTTTGTGATTTGGGGTTAGCAGAAGCATTTTTCACACAAACAAAAATAAAACTCCAATGCAAGATAACAATGTTTAACGTGGTTTGGTTAACTCCAAAACTACAACCACGGGTAATGCCAATCGAAATCCACTTTCAAGTTTATGGATTACAACCACACTTAACCAAACCTCACAAACCAAACTCACACACTCACAAAAACACCACTCACAAACCTCACAAACATAAATAAAACCTCTCACAAATACAAAATAATTGACAAACCTCACACACAAATTCAATCCCAAAACCTCAATAATTCTCTCACACTAATAAAAGAAACAAAATCTCAACACACGGACATGGATATCATTCAACCCGAAAACCGAAAAATCTACTAAACTACTCTTTAAAGAAACCCACTCATGTTCTTTAAAAATTCTTCTCCTCTCTCCATGTGGGAGGACCCTTGGCAAAAGCCACCAAACTATTGCAACGATGCCTATTTATAAAGCGCCAATTCTAATTCTTGATTGAAATGGAATACCAAATTAATTACTTCTTCAATAAGGAAAATTTTATTTTCCTTTTTTTCCACACCAATGAAGCCTAAACCATTTAAATTAGGAATTGGAGGCATAATCTAACAATATTAAATGGTACCTGAAATAATGTTACATCTTCATGACCTTTACTCCAATGTATGTGGGTGTTTGCCTGGTGATAAAAGGCATGAGTGCATCAGCATTCCCAGAATTAGCAAATCAAAGCTGTTGGAGATGAAAAACATACAGTACCACGCATATTCTAGATTGAAAGGCATCCCTGTTACTGCCATTTTGTAGTGATTCTAATACAACAACTAGTGCAACATTGTCCTGCAAAACCCAAAAAAAGAAAAAAAAAAACCTGTGACAAAAGGAACAGATTATGTAGAAACAAGAGATTTAAGAAGATAGAGCACAGTGAAGACTACATAAGAAATTAACACCTTTGATGTAAGGCGATGGCTGCCTTTGAATCTGATTTTAGGCTCCAAAGCGTTAACCACTGATGATGCCTCTTTATCAAACTCAAGCTACAATAAACATTTCAGAGTCATTAAGCCCTTTCATAAATAGTTAAATACCATATTTTATTTACACAGATCACAGTTTTATCACCTCATATTTCATAATTTCTTTGAACAGCTTACTATGGTAAAATGTTGCACACCCATGATTTGTTGATTTTTCAGATTCGGCCGTAAAAAGCTGCAAGATAAATCTAATATTTTGATTTTCCTGATACACTTGGAGAGATGTGTGGCTAAATGTAATGAAAAATAAGGAATTTTATCATTATTCAATTTGAGCGACCATATAAAAAAACATTAATGAATTTTATGTTCTGTGACTTGATCTATGAAACATTTATTATGGATATAGAGGAGATAATGCAAGCATGGATGGGTGTCAAAAATATTGAAACATAAAAAGCCCAGGATAAGTTCCATCTCCATATATTGCAACCATGTAAGTAAATTTTATTTTTTCAAATGATAAAAAAAAATGGTATACTGACATTTAAATATATCTAAACATAAAATCTTTATGTGGTGTTTTTTTTTTTTTTTTTTGGGGGGGGGGGGGGGGGGGGGGGGGGGGGGGGAAGCAAATTAGGCTGTTCAAAATTTATATTTAAAGAAAACAAACCAGAAATTTACATAAAATGCAACTATGCTACAATGTGCACCACCATACTTATTCTTTAGAAGAGCATACTGTTTGGGAAGTCAAATGTCCATCAATGAGAAGAAACTTCTAACAACTAATCATCAATGCAATCAAAGTGAATTGTTCATAATCTTTTTAGAGTTCAGCCTTGGAATTGATTAAGGATAGAATTCCTTGCCATTTCTCAGCAAGGGCTGAATTTCATTAAATTTCTTTCACCCATGATCACTTACTACTCACTCCATTCCAACCTCATGTGGTGCTTAAGGTGAGAGACAAATGCCCACACTTTTGAATCTTTGAGGATCAAGTTTTTTCACTGTATAATTTCAAGCTATTGCTTTTGGACTAGATGGCTGCAACTGATTGCTTTGCTTTTACTTTGCTGCTTGATTTCTTAGATTTTCTATAAAAAAAATTTCCAGTGTTTCTCTTGTATATATAGCTGGGTTTCCCCGCTTTCCGCACTTTTCAATGAATTATTACTTTATAAACTTAAAAAAAAAAATATATATATATATATATATATTATGCTTCTATAATTCTAAATCCAAGAATTAATTGTCATACATGTACAGTTAAGCCACAGTTTGGATAAATGAAAGCAAGATCATAATTAACTGAAAGTAGCTAAACTTATGACTTGGTTAGGTCAAGATAGGGTAGATAGGGGTTTAACATTTCTTGTTAAAATATTAAACTGTTGTTTAGTTAGGTTTGTCAAATAGCAATTTCCATGTGTTAAATATACCTAAGATCAGATCATTACAAAGAACAAGTTACTAATGAAAATATCTGTAATAATATAAACTAAATATATCTGATATCAATTCGGGGGTAAGATTTCTTATGGTGAATTCTATTGATAAGAAAAAAGAAATGTCAGCTTGAAAAGTTTTCAAGTAATTAACAATTTTATTAACAGAAAGAAAACACAAACTATAAGCATTAGTAACTATCAATCTACGAATCATGACAAGAAAGTCATGCTGCTACAACACTGGATACTGTTCAACAAAATTACAATGTGAAGCAAAGAAATCAATAGGGTTCAAGAAGCACTTCTTCAGGCAACTGTCCTCCAATCTTGCCCTAACAAGTTAAATTTTGTCAAACTTTCCAAATTTCAAAGCTCTACTTATAGCTCTTCTACAAATAATAGATAGATAGATAGATACACACACATATATTTTTGTTGATTTTATGAATGTAATTGATGAGAATTGTATCTGCAAATTGTCAACTTATGGTTACAGTTCTTCAATTTGTATCAGTGCATAAACAAGCTCCCTCATCAACTAAAAAGAAACAGAGCTAGCCTCTGTTCTTTGTCTCTGACATATAGCTAATATATGGATGTTAAGAAAAAACCAGTTTTATGTGAAATGAACTACTTATTTTCTAGAAACATGTATGGCACATATACAAGTATGTATGCTCCCAAATTTAGACAGATAATTGGGTTGCTATTTCAAAGTTGCCACAAATTAATCATTTTAACAACACCCAAACAGACCTCTTCTTCAGATTATAACTCATCCAACCTTCCAACAGATTTATGTTTAGTACAAATGTCCTCCACAAATGAATGAATGTAATCAAGTCAGATTTCAACCATACCCCGGCTCCAGTTTTTTTCTTGTACATAACTGAGTATCCAAGTTTTTTCAGCTCAGGCTCAAAGAAATTTTCAAAATGGTCACACTGTACCTGCACATAAACAAGGAACAATATATAAAGAAAAAAAGGCAGTACACTACCAGCTTACCAGGCACACTAGATTCATTTTTCATATTAAATATTCCAGAAAACATATGCAGATACACAGGTTAAAAAAAAATTACCTCCTGAAGACAAAGTATATCTGCATCATATTTAATGATCTCTTCGAGCAAATTCTCTTGACGGTATTCCCATGCAAGAGCCCATTTTGGGCAGTAACCGAGAGCATTAATTGACAACGAATCAGCAAGGATATTATAGGACAGCACACTAAAAACTACATCATTAGAAGATTGGGCTTTAAGATTCAAGTTCAAAGTGTTCTGCAGACGGATCATTTTTCGAGGAGGATGAGAAGGTTTAATCACAGGATCAGTCACTACAATATTATCTAGAGACAAACGAGTACCCAGTGAAGAGTCTACAGCTGCAGAATGGAGCCTCAATCTAAAATCACAATCATACAGTGTGGGTACATAAGTATTCAAGGAGCCCACCTTAATCCATAAGTTATCTTCTTCCACCATTACTGAATTCTCATCAAGTACTGAGCCATCAATTAAGTTTGGCCAAGAGCCAGAACTCCTGAGTTTCTTAACATCTTGCTGATTGCCAGTTGAATTATTTCTAGCAGCATTAGCTGCCCAATGATGATATTTCTTATGTTTATTCCATGCATCCGAGAAGCACTTTGAAGAGCAATGGTAGCTTTTCTCAATTGATGCATTCAATTTTGCGCAAGAGGTGCACTGAACAGTAGCCAATTTATGACGGTGTACAGAACAAGGAATGCTATGTCGATACCTATACATATGTAAGATTTTAAAAAGTTAAGTTTTGGCACTCACTAGTTACTATAATTCAAAGACCACCATGTATCATTCAACTAATGAACTAAAAACCAATGCTAGTGTACCATCTTTTAACACAAAAACTTCAGTGTCAACACATGCGTTTGAACACACGCACAAAAAGCACTACCTTCAAAGGAACCTTTTGGTGCGAGGAAAAGAATGTTATTTAACACTGAAAAATGAAGCAATGATTGGTTGCACTCCATGAAACTTAACACTGAATTTGTTACAGTTTTTTTTTTTTTTTTGTTGCTTCCATCCATACTAAAATCCAATTGATAGCATTGACAAACACTATACCGCAATTCCAGAAATTAAAGATAGAAATGAGAGAATGATGATAAAGAAAGTCCATTTTTCACACTTTACTGATTTGAGGACAATATCCATACAGAACCAAAAATGGGGACAGCCCAAATTTTCATTTTGGTTTGTTGTCAAAGTTTTCTCAATTACCAAACAGAACTCAATGTCTAAGAGATTGAACCATCTTACAGGCAATGGAACTAAACAAAAACAGACAAACAAACAAACTAACAAAAAAATCCAAAACAAACAGAAAGTGTTGATGGTCCATTTAATTTCAAGAATCCACTCAAGTCTGTCTAATACCGCTTACTAGTCTTTCAATATTTCACTTCCTTTTTTTTTTTGTCTCCGAAACCAAACAGAGAGTTACGCATACAGGAACATGTAAACATATAAGCACATGGTTTTTAATGAAATTATAAGAGATAAAGAAAACAAAGGAGGAAAAGATCGAAAGAAGAAGATAAAATTGGAACAAGAGAAGAGGAGGAACCAGGTGTAAACGAAAGAATGTGGTGGCGGTGGGAGAGAGCCAATTGTATGATATGAATTGACAAGTTTGGTTTCAGTGGTAAAGATTTCGGAGCCGATGACGGGTTGGTTGGACGACAATGTCACTGTCACTTCCCATTGCAAAGTGTTGGAGTCTTGGTCTTCTTCGAGATCCATTTTTTTTTTTTCGATTTTGAGCGCTAAAGAATTCAAGCTAACTAACAAGCTTTGTTAGTGATTACTACTACTTTGGCAAGAGAAAGAGTGGGAGAGGGAGGATTGGATGGTTTCTTGGCAAATGGGTTTGAAGGTTTTGAAGGAAGAAGGCAGAGGAGTTTTTGGGTTTGTGTTAAAAAGGCGTTTCGTTTTGAGAGAGTTTGAAAGAGGGAAAGGGCTTTTTGCTTTTGCAAAGTGGTAAGTGAGTGAACTAACTATGAAGGCTACTGAAAATTGGAGCAGAATTTGGCGGTGTCTGTAATTAAATACCCTTGGGATTGATTGTTATCTAGGATTTGATTTTAGTCTTCAAAAGTGGTGGTGGTGGCAAAAATATTAAATTCACCAGCATTATTTTGTTTATTTTGTTTTATTTGGCGGGCCTTTTCGGTCCAAATAGGACTTTGACCATGATATTAAAAAATAGGCAACGTGCTTGTTAAGGCTTGCCTATGCGGATCCTACATTAATAAAAACTTCAATTAATGGGAGAAAAAGCACCATAAAGCTGGCATGAAAAAATTGGACAAAATTGCATTTTGTAGGCTACTGAAAAATGGAGCAGAATTCAGCAGTGTCTGTACGTAATTAAATACTCTTGGTCTTGGGGATTAGTTGTTATCTCGGACTCCTTTTTTTTTTTTTTTTTCTGCAAAGTGGTGGTGGCGGCGGCAAAAATATCAAATTCACCAGCATTATTTTGCAGTTAATATGTGTCCTAAGAGCTGTCAAAATAGTAAAATACTTTTTCGTTTTTTCATAAAAATTTCTTAAATGGTCACATGGTTAGCGTGAAAAAGTATCACATGGTTGGCGAAAAAAAACCTGGATAAAATTGTTCTCTTAAAGAAGACACGGCTGGCTAGGGGGCATTTTCCTTCTTGGGGCAAAATTGTCCTCTTCACACATTTTTCTCAATTTTACATTTTATTTTCTACCAAATCTTATTTTACAGCTATAAAAAAAAAATAAAAATAAAACTCAAGTTCTTCCCCTTTTCCAACATTAAAGAGAATAAGGAAGGAAGAAATGTCAATGAAGGATTAAGAAATTATTAAACAAGGTATCACTATTGTATTTTATTTGATTCATAATCATTTTTAAAGATAAGTTAAAATTAATATGATGTTAATTTTTATTTTTGATATATGTATATTGTAGCACCAATGGATGAGAATATAGTTGCAAGTGAGACTTAATACTTTGCTCCAAAAGATTGTTTTGACTTAAATGAACCACTTCAAGAAGGTAATATCATTGTATTTTATTCGTGATATTACATTTCATTTATCATAGGATATTTTTAAACTCTTGTTTTAATATAGCGCCAAAATTAATATGATGTTAATTTTTATTTCTAATACATGTTGTAAGGACTCAATTTGTGTCGATCCCAAACTCATATTGGGTTCTAACGCTAACGGTCCAAACAATAAATTTGTAGAGCGTAGATATAAAAGAACTAGATTAACTTCAAAAGAAAAACGATTAAACTTAACGTTTTTAGATGGATTAATACAGATATTACGATCAATTTATCCTTGAAACAAGCTAAGTTCTTATTTCGTAAGATTTTCTTCTAAGCATCAATTGTTTAGAAGTTCCGATCCTTTCTCTCAATACATTCTTCCATGTTATATACTGCCCTCTTAGTGTCATCTTCACCACACACGTGTAGGTTGGATTCGGGGGATCACTTCCTGTCCCATCTAACACTTCTTGGAACCTTTAACTAGCAGTTGTAAGGCTGCTTCATCACTATTCAGGCATCACCTCCACATTAATGCGGTCAGAGAGTTGGTTGAGAGGCAATTAATGCGGAGGCAGTAATTGTTAAAGATATTTGTTTATCTTTTCTTTCTTACCCTTGACCCCATGTCCCACCTTTAGTGGTAATGCAACTTCGAAGTGTGTTTGTGAAAATACGTCGTTCAGGTCGTCCTCGGACATATATTGTCGAGAAAGATTTTGTCCTCGGACGAATATTGGACCCATCTCATGTGATATCTACTCCTCTTTTCATTTGGTTCCCTTTATAACCTTATGTGGGCCTCCTCGGATAGTTTAACGTCCTCGGATGGGTCACAAGCCCAGTTAACACGGTTTTAATAATTATTGATTAACTGGCCCCCACACATGTATTATAGCACCAATGGATGAGAATGTAGTTGTAAGTGAGATTCACTACTTTACTCAAAAATTTGTTTTAACTTAAATGAACCCTTCAAGAAGGTATTATTATTTTATTTTATTTTATTTGTAAATTTACTTATCATTTATCATAGAATAAGATGTTTATATTTTAAACTCTTGTTTTAATATAACACCAATGGATGACAAAGTAGATGCAAGTGAGACTCGTCAATTTATTCCAATTAATTGTTTTGATTTAAATGAATTGTCTCAAGAAGGTATTATTATTTTCATTTTATTTGTAATATATAATTCATATATCATATAATATGATGTTGATTTTTTTTTTTTTTAATATAGCAGAAGTTGATGATGATTTGATTGCAAGTGAGGTTCATGGAAGTGTTTCAAAGAATTGTGTTGAATTAAATGAGCTTCTAAATGCTGGAAAAAATAATAATACTTGTGGAGATGAAATAATTGTTTGAAATGATTGTCCAATAGATGAAATGAGAGTTATTGAAGAACATGAAGGTATAAATTCAATAGAAAATGAGTTTGAACCTTTTGTTGGTCAATATTTTCCTAGTGAAGAAGAAGCTTTTATTTTCTATAGAAATTATGCAAATCAATATGGTTTTACAATTCAAAAAGGTTGTACTGAGAAAAAGAAAAGGAGAAATAGTAAGATGTGATTTCTTTTGTCATCGACGAGATAAACAACTACTAAAAATAGTGGATCCATCTAAGGAGAAACGATATAGGAAGTCTTTAAAATGTGAATGTAAAGTTCATCTAAGTATCATTTTGCAAAAGTCATTTGATATTTTTCCTCGAGAATGGCATGTCACTAAGTTTGTTGTTGACCACGATCATGATTTATTCTCCCCTTCAAAAGTGCGATTTATTCCAACTAATTGAGTTACCACTATAGATGATGAAAAGCACATTTTCTTATTGAAAGCTAGACTTTCAATTAGAGAGGTAATGCATGTTATGGAACTTGAGAGGTATTTGAAACACGGACAACTTCCATTTTTTCAAAGGGACATTTGTAATCTTTATGTGAAAATGAGGAAGAATGCAAAGTTGCTAAAGAAGAGAACTCTAGATTCCAATATGCATTTTATAACCGATGAAGAAAATAGATTGGAACATATTTTTTGGTCACCTACTCATTGTTTTGATTGGTACCAAAAATATAGAGATGTGGTTGTTTTTTATACTACTTATAAGGTGAATGCTTATTATGTACGCACCCCTAATTTCTTCCCATCCTCCTCTTAGAAGATGGTGGGTCCTTAGGTTTCGTCGCTCATTAGGTCCTTGGCAACATGACTCATGTGTGCTTATGTATCTAAGGTGGGGTATGTATATGTGAGTCTCTTTTTCTTATTTTTATTTTAGGAGTTGCCACCAACCATTAGTTTTATTAAAGGTTGTCAATGGGCCAAGTCGGGCTGACCCTGCCCATTTTTACTTGGCCCATGGGTACAATAGGCTGGGTATAATGGTCTATTAACTACTTAATGGGCTAGGCCGAGTTGGGCGAAAAGAAAAAACCTCAGCCCATGACTCTGCCCATGGGTAATGCCCATTTTGTCTTTAGTGAGTTGGGCTACCCATGGGTTTGTGTTAACATATTATTTTATTATTTTTATAAGGAAAGAATCAATTTTTTATAAGGGAATAATCAATCTATTTTTTTAAAAGAAAGAATTAAAGAATTTAATACTTAATTACAAATTTTTTTTACAGTCAAATCTATTTAATTTTTTGTTTGTTGATGGAAACCTATTTAAATTTTTTTATTTATTAAGGCTTTAAAGAGTTTTTTTTTTTTTAATAAAAAAAAATGTCAAATGGTTAATTCAAATTTGCTAGACTACTAGAAAAATATATATTTAGTAAACTAAGTTTAGCACAATTACTTTAAGTACCTTAGTGGTTAAGGGAGTTCTTTAAAGAATTTTTTCTATAATATTTCAAGATCAATCCTTCATACACCTCCTATATATTTTTGTTATAAATTATGAGTTATTGGGTTGGGCCAACGGGTTGGGCTACTGGGCTAGCCCACCAAGTACCCATGGGCATAAAAACCAAATTTTAAGGGGTTTATTAATTAAGGTAAACCAAAAGTCTTTGAACCAAAAATCTTGGACTCGGAAGTTTGGCTACATGTGGGGAAGGTGTTAAGTTCCCTACAACGCCTATCCAAAGATAGTACCTCATTTTAATTTATTCCAAACACTAACTTTTTATGAAGAAATAGAATACTTGGCATTTTGATTTTTTTTTTTTTTTTGAAAAGTTTTTTTGTAAACAATATACATATATATACATGTGAATAAATATTTATGTGTGAATAGTAACTCCAACTATATATACAATCAAAACATGTAATATACATATATAAGTAACATATGACAGGAAGAGCATATGAATACACTATACAATAGTATGTGAGTATCTATTTATTACATAATTAGCATGTGAATACTAAAACTATACAAAATGAATACAAAGAGGGGGGTTGGAAGAATAGAACCTTGTTGTCATCTACCATTTTCTCGTTTTTTATTCATACAAAAAGATGACAAAAAAAAACTTACTAGTGCAAAGAATTTTTAGGGACAATATAAGCCTATAGGATGTTCAAAGACTCAAGAAAATGAGCCCTGAACACAAATCCACAAATAACATCTATTCTAAGAAAAGCTTGAAGAGAAAAGTTACCAAATTCATGCACCCACCAGATCATAGCCCTCCGACCCTATTCAAGAGAAACTGCACCCTCTTGTTCGAGTTGGAAAACAAAGCCTAGTTTAGCTTAGGATTTGGCATCCGCTCCAAACTTATGTTACAACTACATATTTGTCTTTAAAAGCAAATTGAAGTATCTTGCTAGGCTTTAGTTTTTCCACCTCTAGGAAAACGAAATGACTGCTCCAAATGAGGAGAGACTAAGAGGGTATAACTAATATAAATAGTGCAAATATACCAAGTTTTTTTATCCTCCTAAATTTGTCTAGTGCACATATTAGCTAGGCACCTTGAGACTGTGCTTATGATGATATATGTATGTTAGTTGAATTAGTTCTGAAGAATAAGAATATACCCTCAACCTGCCTCAGACTCACATAAATGTTACAAAGACCACATGAAGTGTCATATCACATTTCTTATATAGATACCACATTGTATTCATATGATATGAAAAGTAGATGACTGAAATTTATACAGTCGCAGTAATAAATTATAGTGGATATCGGTATATGGTTACAGTTGTAGGTTGGTGAACAGTGTAGCTTGGATGCTTTCATTTAGGGATAGATGAAATTTTAATGGCAAGTCCATGAGTTATAATTATTAACGAGCAAGACTTAAGTATAGTATTTAAGTATTGTTTCTTAGGTTTTAAGATTCTACCATGTGGATTTTTCTCATGAATGGATGTGTTGCTCGAAAATTCTGCACCTACTTGAAAAATATAGTTGTGTAAATATTCCATCAAATGGGCATGCAATTTATGGATTAGAATAAATATTGTTATACATACCTTAATGCACACACTTTTACACAAATGAAAAATGTGTGCATTAAGATGTGTGTAATAAACACTACTCGATTAGTGTTATACTGTATTGTAAGGGTATGCTAGAGCTGAGGATATGCACCATTTGGTGTCCTAGGCAGAAATCACTAGTAATTGCATTAGTAAAAATGCCCATTATTTTATGTGCCCTATGTGACTAATACAAATATACAACAAAAAAATGTAAGGTATGCTAGAGTTGAGGATGTGTAATACAATTCACACGGAAGAAGGTACAAATTCAGCTCCTATAACAACCATCATGTGAACAACAAAGAGTGACAATATTACATCTAGGAACAGAGTTGCTAGGCATCACTATAACCACTATCATGACACCTATGATTTGAGGCAAAAATGCATGTATTGTATACAAACTACCAGACTCTAACTTTCCATCCTAATGTAAATTTCTTA
Organism: Quercus lobata; assembly: GCF_001633185.2. Taxonomy (NCBI): domain Eukaryota; kingdom Viridiplantae; phylum Streptophyta; class Magnoliopsida; order Fagales; family Fagaceae; genus Quercus; species Quercus lobata. Next base: position 36,735,402 of record NC_044915.1, read on the forward strand.
CAGAAGTAACCAGTGCTGCCTAAGTGCTGCCAAGTGCCATGGGTTTAGAGGAAAAGGTGGTGGGCTCGGTCTCCAGTGGGAAGGTGGCCGTAGTCTGAAGCTTGCCATCAGGGCAATATGGTCTGATGGCCAAGTAGGCGATGGAATACCAATATTACCAATGCTTTTAAGGTCAACAAGCTCCAACAAACTTTCAACAATCAAACTGTTATCTGATGGGAAGCATCATATGGTTAGTACGTAGCAAAATAAGCATGGAACAAAATTAAACATACTTACAAATAGTTCAAATTACAGTAATTAAGAGGCCCTTTTCAGTTTAGACACCTAAAGAAAGAAGGTACATGAACTGAAGGTCGAGGATATCTCCCACAAAGTAAAAGAAAAAATCATTGCAACCGTAAAAAAGAAAGAGAATTTAAGCTGGAATAAATTAAGTCTGTCTAGATGCCAAAATATATGATTTCAAGGTCAAGGCCCCTTGGGGTGCAGAGTAATCCGTCTGAGAATTTGCAGTGAACAGGATCAAACTAAAACAAATTTGAGAATATTTATGGGGTTTGGCTTTTGTGAGCTTTTTGGTTTCGTCCTATGTCATTCTCTAAGCCATCTTTTAGAAACCTTGCTTCTTGTAATTAGAGAGCACAAATTGCAAATGTTCTTTCATCAGTACAGTATGAGGCTTCCTAAATCCTAATTACTAGAGAAATATAAATGTTCAACGAGAAAGCAGTTGTCATCAATGCAAACCAGATTATATAAAAATATTGACATTCCAATGAGACGGAAATTGTCTTAAATGCAAACCAAATTATTAATAGGCTGGACTCTTAGTAGATACTAAATTTGATGTAAGGTAACAAATCACATCAAGAATACCTGTGTAGAATATGTAATCTAAGGTGTCGAAGAATTTATCGGTGAAGTTGGTAAATGCAGGCTCACTGGTTTGGCTATTCATCTTCCTCCGTTGTTCCTCAACCCCATCTGAATGTAAGAAAGATGAATATGCACTATCCTGGAATAGAAATTTTCATGGATTAATACTTAATCCAGTAATAACAATATACTGACAATAGTATGTAGTATTCACAGCATGCAGATAACAGCAATAAATAACATTGAAATGGCCAGACTACAAAAATACCAACAACCACACCATCCACCAGCATATAAATTGTCAAGAAACAATGAATATCATCCAAAAATAGCAAGGGCATTTATAATATCCCAAAAAAATCAAAAGTAAAACAATTGCCATACCAGGGACAGTGAATGATGGAGCTTGAGATACTGAAATATACCCAACGGATCATTTGCCTTCTCAGAAATACAATTAGCTCTGCCCTTGACTACAAAGTTATGAGGATCACTGCAATGTTGAATAAATTAATCAATTTCATCTTCTGCCCATGTCATTGATGTCAATCTTAGTGTATCTGTCTGTGATCTTGACACAACGTATTAGCTTAAGCTTTTGGGACTCTGAGTTTATATATTTTAGGGCTGGCTATGCCTACACCACCCCCCCCCCCCCCCCAAAAAAAAAAAAAAAAAAAAAAAAAATGTAGAATGTTATTATTAAAAAAAAAAAAAAGGATTCATTTGTTAGGCTGAAAAACTCCAAAGCAATCAAAGTAAATATGATTTCTTTTCATATATTTCCTTCATTGTTGTCATTTTTACCATTTATTAGAGTCATCAAATGAAGGAAAATCAATGTCCAAGGATACTAAATCATGATGGGCAAATCAAAGCAGATAATAATCTCTTGATCATTTAAAACAAAGACCAACAAAGTCTAAAAATAGAATAAGGTGAACACAAATTTTCTTCCATATTTAAAAATAATAATAAAAATAATGTTGCTCACAAGCAATTTCAAAGTATTTTCAGTGTGAGTCACTTTGCCAGTAACAAAAGACTTACCTTCTTGGACGAGAGTTGAAATCCCCACAAATTATTAGAGGAATTTGTTGTGACTGGACAATTTTCTCAAGTCCATTCACAAGGTGCACAACCTTATGTCATAAAAGAAGAAACAGTCAAATCAATATAGTTTTTCAAATCGAAATATATACAAGGAAGAGATTTACATATTTGTAGTGATTTGAGGTTAACGGAAGCATTTTCAAACAAAACAAAAACAAAACTCCCACGCAAGGTAACAATGTTTAAAATGGTTTGGTTAAGCCAATTGAAATTCACTTTCAAGTTTATGGATTACAACCACACTTAACCAAATCTCACAAACCAAACTCACACACCCACAAAAACATCACTCACAAACCTCAAAAACAAAAATAAAACCTCTCACAAATACAAACTAATTCACAAACCTCACACACAAACTCAATCCTGAAACTCCAATAACTCTCTCACACTAATAAAACAAACAAAATCTGAACACACATACATGGATATCATTCAACCCCAAAAATCTACCAAACTACTATTTAAAGAAACCCACTCATGTTCTTTAAAAATTCTTCTCCTCTCTCCATGTGGGATGACCCTGGGCAAAAGCCACCAAACTATCAAGACAATGCCTATTTATAAGGCGCCAATTCTAATTCTTGATCGAAATGGAAAACCCAATTAATTACTTCTTCAATAATAATTTTTTTTTCCTTTTTTTCCAGACCAATGAAGCCTATACCAATTTAAATTAGGAATTGGAGGCATAATCTAACAATATTAAATGGTACCTGAAACAATGTTACATCTTCATGACCTTTACTCCAATGTGTGTGGATGTTTGCCTGGTGATAAAAGGCTTGAGTGCGTCAGCATTCCCAGAATTAGCAAATCAAAGCTGTTGGAAATGAAAAACATACAGTACCACGCATATTCTAGATTGAAAGGCATCCCTGTTACTGCCATTTTGTAGAGACTCTAATACAACAACTAGTGCAACATTGTCCTGCAAAACCCAAAAAAAAAAGGTGACAAAAGGAACAGATTATGCAGAAACAAGAGATTTAGGAAGATAGAGCACAGTGAAGACTACATAAGAAATTAACACCTTTGATGTAAGGCGATGGCTGCCTTTGAATTTGATTTTAGGCTCCAAAGCGTCAACCACTGATGATGCCTCTTTATCAAACTCAAGCTACAATAAACAGTACAGAGTCATTAAGACCTTTCATAAATAGTTAAATACCATATTTTAATTCACACAGATTACAGTTTCTTCACCTCATATTTCATAATTTCTTTGAACAGCTTACTATGATAAAATGTTGCACACCCATGATTTGTTGATTTTTCAGACTCGCCTAAAAAAAGCTGCAAGATAAATCTAATAATTTGATTTTCCTGATACACTTGGAGAGATGTGAGGCTAAATGTAATGAAAAATAAGGAATTTTATCATCATTCAATTTGAGTGACGATATAAAAAAAACATTAATGAATTTTATATTCTGTGACTTGATCTACGAAACATTTATTATAGATATAGAGGAGATAATGCAAGCATGGATCGGTGTCAAAAATATTGAAACATATAAAAAGCCCAGGATGAGTTCCATCTCCAAATATTGCAACCATATAAGTAAATTTTATTTTTCAAATGATAAAAAAAAATGGTATACTGACATTTAAATATATGTAAACATAAAATCTTTATGTGGTTTTTTTTTTTGGGAGAGAGAGGGGGGGGGGGGGTAGCTAATTAGGCTGTTCAAAAATTATATTTAAAGAAAACAAACCAGAAATTTACATAAAATGCAACTATGCTACAATGTGCATCACCATACTTATTCTTTAGAAAACATACTGTTTGGGAAGTCAAATGTCCATCAAAGTGAAGCGTTCAGAATCTTTTTAGAGTTCAGCCTTGGAATTGATTAAGGATAGAATTTCTTGCCATTTCTCAGCAAGGGCTGAATTTCATTAAATTTCTTTCACCCATGATCATTTACTACTCACTCCATTCCAACCTCATGTGGTGCCTAAGGCAAGAGACAAATGCCCACACTTTTGAATCTTTGAGGATCAAGTTTTTTCACTGTAAAATTTCAAGCTATTGCTTTTGGACTAGATGGCTGCAACTGATTGCCTTGCTTTTACTTTGCTGCTTGATTTCTTAGATTTTCTATAAAAAAATTTCTAGTGTCTGTCTTGTATATATAGCTGGGTTTCCCCGCTTTCCGCACTTTTCAATGAATTTTTTTTTTTAATAAAAAAATCTCATGCTTCTATAATTCTAAATCCAAGAATTAATTGTCATACATGTACAGTTAAGCCACAGTTTGGATAAATGAAAGCAAGATCATAATTAACTGAAAGTAGCTAAACTTATGACTGGGTTAGGTCAAGATAGGGTAGATAGGGGTTTAACATTTCTTGTTAAATATGTTAAACTGTTGTTTAGTTAGGTTTGTCAAATAGCAATTTCCATGTGTTAAATATACCTAAGATCAGATCCTTACAAAGAACAAGTTACTAATGAAAATATCTGTAATAATATAAATTAAATATATCTGATATCAATTAGGGGTAAGACTTCTTATGGTGAGTTCTATTGATAAGAAAAAAGAAATGTCACCTTGAAAATTTTTCATGTAATTAACAATTTTATCAACAGGAAGAAAACACGATCTATAAGCATCAGTAACTATCAATCTACGAATCATGACAAGAAAATCATGCTGCTTCAACACTGGATATTGTTCAACAAAATTACAATGTGAAGCAAAGAAATCAATAGGGGTCAAGAAGCACTTCTCCTGGCAACTGTCCTCCAATCTTGCCCTAACAAGTTAAATTTTGTCAAACTTTCCAAATTTCAAAGCTTTACTTATAGCTCTTCTACAAATAATATATGTGTAAATATATATATAGATAGATAGATAGATACACACACATTTTTGTTGATGTTATGAATGTAATTGATGAGAATTGTATCTGCAAATTGTCTAACTTATGGTTACAGTTCTTCAATTTGTATCAGTGCATAAACAAGCTCCCTCATCAAGTAAAAAGAAACAGAGCTAGCCTTTGTTCTTTGTCTCTGACATATAGCTAATATATGGATGTTAAGAAAAAACCGGTTTTATGTGAAATGAACTAATGTTCTAGAAACGTGTATGGCACATATACAAGTACGTATGCTCCCAAATTTAGACAGTTAATTGGGTTGCTATTTCAAAGTTGCCACAAATAAATCATTTTAACAACACCCAAATAGACCCTTACTTCAGATTATAAATCATCCAACCTTCCAACAGATTTATGTTTAGTACATGTGTCCTACACAAATGAATGAATGTAATCGAGTCAGATTTCAACTATACCCCGTATCCAGTTCTTTGCTTGTACATAACTGAGTATCCAAGTTTTTTCAGCTCAGGCTCAAAGAAATTTTCAAAATGGTCACACTGTACCTGCACATAAACAAGGAACAATATATAAGGAAAAAAAGGCAGTATGCAACCAGCCTACCAGGCACACTAGATTCGTTTTTCATATTAAATATTCCAGAAAACATATGCATATCTAAACATTACCTCCTGAAGACAAAGTATATCTGCATCATATTTAATGATCTCATCGAGCAAATTCTCTTGACGGTATTCCCATGCAAGAGCCCAATTTGGGCAGTAACCAAGAGCATTAGTTGACAACGAATCAGCAAGAATATTATAGGTCAGCACACTAAAAACTACATCATTAGACGATTGAGCTTTAAGATTCCAGTTCAAAGTGTTCCGCAGACGGATCATTTTTCGAGGAGGATGAGAAGGTTTAATCACAGGATCAGTCACTACAATATTATCTTGTGACAAACGAGTACCCAGTGAAGGGTCTACAGCTGCAGAATGGAGCCTCAATCTAAAATCACAATCAGACAGTGTGGGTATATAAAAATTCGAGGAGCCCACCTTAATCCATATGTTATCTTCTTCCACCATTATTGCATTCTCATCAAGTACTGAGCCCTCAATTAAGTTTGGCCAAGAGCCAGAACTCCTGAGTTTCTTGACATCTTGCTGATTGTCGGTTGAATTCCTACTAACATCTTGAGCTGCCCGACGATGATATCTCTTATGTTTTTTCCATGCATCTGAGAAGCACTTTGAAGAGCAATGGTAGCTTTTCTCAATTGATGCATTCAATTTTACACAAGAGGTGCACTGAACAGTAGCCAATTTATTGCGGTGTACAGAACAAGGAATGTTTTGTCGATACCTATACATATGTAAGATTTTAAAAAGTTAAGTTTTGACACTCAGTAGTCACTGTAATTCAAAGACCACCATGTATCATTCAACTAATGAAATTAAAACCAATGCTACTGTACCATCTACCGTACAGCCTCTTTAACACAAAAACTTCAGTGTCAACACAAGCGTTTGAACACACACACAAAAAGCACTGCCTTCAATAGAACCTTTTGGTGCGAGGAAAAGTATGTTATTTAACACTGAAAAATGAAGCAATGATTAGTTGCAGTCTATGAAACTCATCACTGAATTTGTTACTCTTTTTTTTTTTTTTTTGGTCCATCCATACTAAAATCCAATTGATCCTGGCATTAACAAACACTATACCTCAATTCCAGAAATTAAAGATAGAAATGAGAGAGTGATGATAAAGAAAGTCCCTCTTTTCATACTTGATTTGAGGACCATATCCGTACAACAAAGCCCTTATATGGCTATGCTACCATGTTGTTTTGTTCTTCAAAACAAATGTCCATTTTTCTTGTACATTATGCTTCTTATAGCTTAATTTCAACATTAGATCATGAATTGGAATGAAAAAGAAAAGGAAAAAAGAAAAAGAAAAAAGAAACATGAAAGAAATCAAGTCTACCCACGTCAGCCCAAATTATTTTCCTAAAACCAGAAATCGGGACAGCCCAAATTTTCATTTTGGTTGTTTTCTCGATTACCAAACAAAACTCAATGTCTAAGAGATTGAACCATCTTACAGGCAATGGAACTAAACAAAACAAAACAAAAACTGACAAACAAACAAACAAGAAAACCAAAACAAACAAAAAGTGTTGATGGCCCATTTGGTTTCAAGAATCCACTCAAGTCTGTCTAATACCGCTTACTAGTCTTTCAATATATCACTTCCTTTTTCTTTTTCTTGTTTTTGTCTCCGCAACCAAACAGAGAGTTACGCATACAGGAACATGTAAATCATATAAGCACATGGTTTTTAATGAAACAAAGGAGTAAAAGATTGAAAGAAGAAGATAAAAGTGGAAAAAGAGAAGAGGAGGAACCAGGTGTAAACGAAAGAATGTGGTGGTGGTGGTGGACAGCCAATTGTATGATATGAATTGACGAGTTTGGTCTCGGTGATAAAGATTTTGGAGCCAATGACGGGTTGGTTGGTCGACAATGTCACTGACACTTCCCATTGCATAGTGTTGGAGTCTTGGTCCTTTTCGAGAGCCATTTTTATTTTGACTTTGAGCGCCAAAGAATTCAAGCTAACTAACAAGCTTTGTTAGTTATTACTACTACTTTGGCAAAAGAATGAGTGGGAGAGGGAGGATTGGATGGTTTCTTGGGAAGGAAGAAAGGCAGAGGAGTTTTTGGGTTTGGTGGGTTTGTGTTAAAAGGCGTTTTGTTTTGAGAGAGTTTGGAAGAGGGAAAGGCTTTTTGTTTTTGTGTAGTGTTAAGTGTATGAACAAACTATGAAGCAGAATTCAGTAGTTTCTATAATTATATACCCTTGGGGATTGATTGTTTTGTTATCTCGGACTCGTTTTTATTCTGCAAAGTGGTGGTGGTGGCAAAAATATCAAATTCACCAGGCACCCGCATTATTTTGCGTTGGCGGGCCTTTTCGGTCCAAATAGGACTTTGACCATAGATATAATGAATTTTTTTTTTTTTTTTTTTTGAGGAAGTAGATATAATGAAATTTAATAAATATTTCTAACTTTTTATCAATACATATAAAATAAAATATATTAGTTAAATATACATTTCTATTTTTTTTAAACATTAAATTTTAAAAGAATTGGAAACACTACTATGAGGACATAATTTGTAATGACCCGTAATAACGTTGGGTTCGCACGTAAAAATGTCCAAATAATATCATTTATAGAGAGTGGGTTTGAAATGCTAGGCCTTGGTCACAAGACAGTGGGTTTTTCGTGGTGTTCGTACATAGTTAAATCGTGTTCACCCAAGGAGTCCTTCTCCTGGAGGCGGGTTGGGAAAAATGGCTAAAAACCAGAGCCTTCCAGCCTGCCTCCAGGAGAAGGACTCCTTGGGCGAACACAATTTAACTATATACGAACACCACGAAAAACCCACTGTCTTGTGACCGAAGCCTAGCCTTTCAAACCCACGCTCTATAAATGATATTGTTTGGATCTTTTTACGTGCGAACCCAACGTTATTACGGGTCGTTACAAATCGTGTCCTCACAACTACCAATTCAATAAATTTACATGAAAATATTTTGACTAAATCACACTTAACCTTTTTTTTTTTCATTTTAATTCTTTAAGTTTAAGAATTTTCATTTTGATCTATTAAATTTTATTTTGTTTTAAAAAATTGTCATTCCATCTTCTCTATAATTGATTTGACCGCTAAATGCCTACAAAATATTTTGTTTGCTTTGGTTCTTTTCTCTCTCTTAACAATTGAAAACATGAACAAAATGATCTTTAAAAAAAAAAAACTCAGGAATCATGTTACAAAATTATATCTCATATTATTATTATTATTTTAATAATATTTAATAACATCAATCATGTAAACCAACTAAGTGTATGTATATATATTAATGTATGTACATCAGTACATAAAATTCAATTAGTTTAATTAGTAAAATTTATTATCATTAAATAAGAGATTTAAAGTTTGAATCCTGTATATACCATAAAAATCATAAAAATCAATTAGTATATTAGCTAATAAACAAAAAAAAAAAAAAACAATCGTAGTAGGGAGGACACTAATATATTAAAAATCTATCTTGTCTTAAAAAAAATTAAAATTGACCATATTATCGATCAACGAAGAAGATGGTCCAAACTCCAAAGATCCTATCTCATAAACCCGCCTTTTTGGGCCTTACCAATATTAATCAGTCTCTTCCTCTAGAACTGTAACTATAACCGCCTATAAAAAAAAGTTCAAAAGCCACACTTTTCCCTCGCTCGCTGTACCGAATCCGAGATCATAAAATTCAAAAACAAAACAGAGAGAGAGAGAGAGAGAGAGAGAGATGAGAATGGAGGAGGGATCACCAGAGAAGGCAGAGATGGAAAAGAAGGAGGAAGCTCTGAAATCGAGAGTCGCAGTTCGCTGTGCCAAAGCCGCGTTCCTACTTTCTTCGCTCAAACCGCTCCCAAATTCCACCGCCGACCACCACCACCACCAGGTCAACAATCTCTCCCTCTCTCTCTCTCTCTCTCTCTCTCTCTCTCAATTCGAGAGTGTTCTAAACTTCAATTGTGACTGACAGGAAAAGAAGATGCTGGAGATGAAGATGGAACTGGCGAGGGAGCGGCTCAAGAACAAGAGGATCAAGCAATGTGCTCTAATCGAGCTGGTTCTTGAGCTCGCTTTGGTTCTCTCTCTTTCCACTTTCTTCTTCATGCTCTTTCTCAATCTGATCGAGCTGTGATCGCCATCTGTGCGGTTCCTTGAGCTCAGGTTTGAAAATCTAAGTCGTCCTTCCGCTGTAAACAATCACCTACTACTATTCCATCTACTACTACTACATTTAGGTCAATTCACAATCCTAGAAATTTGATTTTCCAAGAGAGGGAGAAACTGTGTCTCATTGAGTCAATTTCAATGGAAGGAATATGAAAATGTGAATCGTGCTTTGTTTCGCTTTCTCATTGTGCTTATACTATAGAATTGTTCAGACATATATTCATATATTCTATCAATTTGATTGGCTAGACCTAGATCTAGATTAGCCATAATGTCTGTTTCTTATCTTGATCTACTTTCTAAAGATTGTTAGAGATGCTTTACGGTATATATTAATTTTCTTGCTTGTGATTGGAAGTGTTCATTGGCCTTTTAGAATCACAAGTCATCAGAGCTCATATCAAATTTTAGTATCTATATTATAATATATTAAGGGAGGTTTTGGACTTTTTTCACAGACTTGGAGTGTTCAAACTTCAAACTCTTTGTCTTACATTAATATATTTTTCCTTAATTACTCTTACTTCTAAGATTTTCTTATTTTTCTCCATAAATCTCTCAATTTCTCCTTTATTTTCCACTCATGACCAATTTGACCCTCTTTTTTTTTTTTTTTTTTTTTTTTTTTTTAAGTTTTTATATTTTCTTTACAAATCCATCAAACTGTTCTTTATTTTTTACTCAACAATTTTGAACTTTGGTTTATATTTTTTTTTCCTCCCTTATTTAGCCACTTCAACATATTTTTTTTTCCCTGAACAAAAAATCCATTAATTGCTTCTTTATTTTCTTTCCACACATGGTTGTGACTTGCGAGTTCTTTTTGGATTCTCCTGCTTAGTTTGGTTGTTAGAAATGGGACATATGGATCCAATCATTTCTTTATACTAACTGAAAAGGGAATAAAAATGTGATAGCAAAATATTTCCAATATATATATAAACACATCTAAAGAAGTAATTGAAACTTCTTCGTGCATCAAACAAGTCAATGACTAGATTTACTAATAACTAAAAGAGGTCAAAAGCTGTGAAGAAGTCCAGCTTCTCTAAGCCTCTAACCATGCTGTGGCAAGGTGATTCACCTTATCTATTCAATTCCTTTTTTGAAATCATTACTTACTTCCCAAACGTGCTTATGTAGACCTTTTATAGTGATCTTGTTTCTTCTTACTAGTACGTAAGGGGCATCTAAATGCGGCAATTGAGTTGTTTGTACTTTCCATCCCTAAGCTATTCATATGACATATATGGCTTGCCTTTACATTCATTTACCTCTAATTCAGTAATATCTAACTCTTCTTAACAGGTCACAATCATCATCTGTCTTACTTGCACGTGCATAATCCTGATCAGAGTAAATAAACTGTCCCTTTGGAGGGGGCCATTTTCTTTGTCAGGGTTTAATATTATAAAGGAATGCATTGATTTGCATGATAACACTTTTTTTTTACTTGTTTTCCAAGCTGAAGATTAATTTATCTTCTCTAGGTCTTAAGGATTAGTTGGGAACTTGGGAAGAGTAAGGTAGGTCATATTAAGATTGATAAGAGGAAATTGTTCATCAATAGTGCCATATATACTGACATAGAAAAAACCTAGAACACAAAGTTTAAGGTATTTTTGGCCCATTAGTCTGGTGGTTAGTTTCATGGGGGAGTGGATAATGCAAAATACTTGGCTTAATTTCAATGTTGTAAGGTGGGATCTTTCCTTATGGTTTACTTAGGGGTGATGTTAGGGACACTATATAAACCAACTACAATTTGGAATGTTGTATTGGGAAAACTAGAGAAATAGTTGGTTGGGTGGAAGAAGTTGTATATGTGCAAAGGTGGTCATCTTACCTACTTATTTCTTGTCTCTTTTTACCATTCCTTCTCATCATGACTAACATGATTGAGAGAATTGTACATAATTTCCTTTCAAAGGGGAGTGGGGGGGAAGATGGTGAGTTTAATTTAGTGAGCAGGGATAAGGTGTGCTATCCTATAAAGTATACGGGGTTAGGGGTTCGGAAAGTCACAGCTTTTAACCACAATATGTAGGGTTAGTGGTTATGGAGATCAGGAGCAAATTTGATGCAGAGTTATTATGGAAAAATATGGGGAAAATTGGGAAAACAAAACTACATTTGCAGTAAGTAGACCTCATGGATGTAGCTTGTGGAAAGAAATTCAAGCCAGTTGGGACAGATTCTATGTTTACTTGTCTTTTTTGGGTAGGGAATGGTAAGAGAATCAGGTTTTGGCATGAAGTTTGTTGTGGTGATCATTCATTAAAGGATTTGTTCCTGGAGTCATGTTTTATTGCTGTGGAGAAGGATGCTTATGTACACTTTCTTGTTACTTTTGGAAGGAATAACAGAAACTTGTGCTAGAACCTAAGATCCATCAAGGACTTTCATGATTGGTAAGCTAAAAGGGGCAAATGAATTAATGGATCTGATTCAACTTATTTTGGACTCTAGTTGGGAAAGGACAATTTAGCATATGATCCTATTACGAGTATCCGTGAAATGTGCTTACATGTACGTTCCCCTGGAAAGGTGTGTGGGCGTTGCAAGGTACCTCATAAGTATAACGTGGCTTTCTTTTGTTGATAGCAGCCTTGGATTCCATACTAACCTTGGATAATCTTATTAAGAGGAAGATGGTAATAGATGTATAATGTGCAAGTATAGTTGTGAAAATACAGCATTTGCGTCTTCATTGTCCTACATCTCAAGGGCTGTTCCTTTGCATTTACAGTTTTTGGAGTAATATGGGTTATCCCAAGGCGCGTGATAAACTTGTTTACAAGAGAGGAGCATTTGGTCGTCATCAAAACCATGTTGTCTGGCAGGCAACTCCTCATTATATAATCTGGACTATTTGGAAAGAGAGAGAGAAACCGTAGGACTTTTGAAACTGTGAACTTTGTTTGAATATTGCACTAGAATTTGGGGGGGGGGGGGGGGGTTCCTGTAGTTCTACAGTTGTTTTTTTGGATCATGTGGATGTTCGTTTGAAATTCTAAGGAATCTCGTTGTGTCCATTTGACATTCTTTAAGGAAGCTCACCATTTTAAACTCTCCTTTCTTATAACAAGATATCTTTTGAACAAATGGATCTTCAGCGCAATGAGCATATCCTAGCTTGTTTTTTCTACTTGTAGTGAATTGGTAATTTATAAAATGCTATGTTGCTACATTGCCCTACAGATGAACTATTTCACCCCGCATGGCCACTAGGTTTTTTTTTTTTGTTTTTTTTTTTTAATAAAAAAAAATCCTTTTTACTCCTTAATCACACGTATGTAATGAAATCTCAAGCCGCTAGACCGCATCCTACCATACAAACCCTTCACTATTATGTTATCCTGGCTTTGGCTACCAAACTTCTAGCCAAAATTTGGGGTTTGGGTGAAAAAGTGTAAAGCTCCCAGCAACCAAGAACAAAAACGTGAAGCAGTATTAATTAGTGTATAGATTGAAGATAGTTTGATGAGCCTTTTATGAAAATATCATCGGGGGAAGATACGCCCATATATTGATGGCTAACCAAATCATACAAATATGGAATACTAATTGCAGCCTTAAGTACATTCCACTTTTTTTACGAAATTTTGTAATGTCATTCTTCAAAAATCAAAGCATTCATTTACAAAGGATGAAGCGTTTAACGTCCATCAGTGACAAAGTGATCAAATCAGAACCAGCAAAGTGAAACAGCAGGCGTCCTTCGTATTTACAGTGTTAAGAGAAGAACCAGCATCTACCACAAATCCCTTCTGCAGGCCAACACAATGCCATTCTGCTATCAATGAAGCAGTTCAAAAGAATCCCAAAAAGAATTTCTGACCTGGAAGAGAAAATGAACAGTTCTAATGCTTCAATCTTATCCACATGGCAATCCTTAAGTATTCTATAATTATTTGCAGCAAGATAAAAATTCAATCAAAGAGATATAACCAAAGTGAGAATTATCTGGGTATGGCCAAACCAAGATCATATCAAACAAAACAATTATAAGCAATCCAGACTATCCAAGAAAGAGAGGCAATATGTTCTAGATATGATTTATCAGTTTCATGCAGGTTATCCCATAACCTTCTTAAAAGTAATGTAATTTTTCATCATAATTATAAAAAAAAAGCCGTTTGAGCTATATGTGTTGAAACATTTGAAAGGAAAAAACTAATATAACAAAGTCCAAACATGATTCTCTTCATTGGAGTGATCATTGTCGTATGCCTAAATGCAATGCTGAAACCTTTGAAAGAAAGAGGGTTCAATAACAAAATCCAAACAGGATTATCTTCATTGGAGTGTCATCATCATCAAAGGAGTGAAAAGGACACTAGGATTTGTTAAATAATCTTATTTATGAGAATGAAGAGATTCCACACTCATATTGGCTTAAGTGGTGACATTCGTTTCTCAAAAAAAAAAAAAAAAAAAAAAAGTGGTGACATTCCACCAAATTGTCCAAATTCTGAAATCCTGAAGCTGATAATGTACAATTTATTCTTATTTCTAGAAAATTTTCTCACCTACCAATTCTACCCAAAATGATATTTGAGAAATATATAATCCATCAAAAACATCAGTAGTGCAAAAGGATGACAGGGCCTGTGACTTAAAGCAAGAGATCTTTCGTTTGAGAGAAAAAAAGGGACACCTATGTGCAGTGTCAGAGCATTGACTAACCAAGCCATGCCAGATCTAATTGAGTAAAACATGATACATGCAGCGTCAGGGCCCTCATTAAGCCTGCCTTAAAAATTTAATTAGGGGACTGGATTTGCTCTTTCTCTATTCACTAGCTGCTCCCAAGGCACTAAACTCTAGCTAATAGGATAGGCTCCCAGCCATCACCTTCAGCTGCTAACAGTTTCAAAAAAATGCTTCATCTTCCCTTGGTGGAAAGTAATTTCAACTGAGCCATAATGCAAGTGATGGCAGAATCATGGAGATCTATCTTATTATGTCTTCTCATAGGAACAGGCAATGGAACACAAATACATAAGCACTTAATAAAACACTGCCAATATATATCAGGCTATTGACTAAGGTAAAAGAGTTTTAAGGAGTTGATTGTATAACCACATTAACTAGTGCCTGCAGAACTCTTTGGTGGAATTCGAATAGATTATGAATCTCAAGAATTTAGTTGCCTTAGCATGGCTTGGATGCAGAAAAATTAAATGTTATGATAAGAAAACATCTGGTTTGTTATAAAGATCAATGGCTAAAGGAAGTTCAAAGGCTAATTGTTTTCATTATGATTAAGAATGAGGAAGTAGCACTGAAAAGTGTTCACCATCATATTACTTTCTTTTTTTTTATATATAAGTAATGGAAAATAAATTGTATTACTTATTGAAAAAGAACGAGGGAGTCACAGCATTTTTTAAAAACAAAAATAAAAATTACCATTAGAATGAATAATTGCAAATACCTCTAATCAAATGCATAGGGATCATCTGCATAGGGATTTAGAGACCCTTCTGAAAACAAATCACCTATGTTCGAAGGACGTGGATGACCTCCTTTGACTCCCTGCATAAGCAATTGATATGTAAGAACTTCAAACATGCAGAACTGAAGTACATACAATCGCACAGTATTTAAACAATAAAGCATATTCTTGAAATGGTTTACTACCATCACATTTACTATATAGAAAGTGCTTGGAATACTCTCAAAAGCCATTCAAAAGAAATAAACAACTCAAGAATGAAAAATTGCAAACCTAATAGGGTGACCTAAGGTTCCCTTTCCAATGTCATTGGTAAGAAACTTCGGTAATGAAAAATGACTATGAGGAAGAAAATCTGGAAAAAAGTATATTATTTTCTTTATGGTCTACTGGTCTTGCTCTACCAAAAAATCAGTTTTCAAGCAGAAATGGTAAAATAAAATAAGTGCAAAACATATTTTGAAAGATGAGAAAGTTCAGAAATAATTAATTTAGATTCTAGCTACCTTGACAAAACTTCTGGGGGTATTCGCTTTTGGTGTATTCATCTTTTTATGTTTTTTTGGGTCCTGGCATAACAGAACAAGGAAATTCAGCATGAGGAAACTTATTTAAAAGGAATATGCAAGGCTAGAAGCCAATCTGTTTACAAACAAATGCATTCTGTTAAAAAATATTCTTAGGCTTGATGGTGCTGCCAGATGGGCCAGTACCTACCTCAAACATGACAGTACTTCTTGTTTTCCTTCGTTTTGTAATTGTTCTGCCATTAGAAGTTTCAACTTCATACTCATGGTGAGTTACCTGCCATCCATGAAGTATATATTTAGAGGTTAGAATAGGCACGAGTCCAACTAAAATATATTATAAATCTATATTAACATCTTGAACCATCAAATATTTATTATCTGTTTTCAGCCAACACAAATTTCTCTGTAACTAACCTTCTTATGATGCTTAGGAATACTCATTACACTTCCTGTGTTTACGGTCTCTACTTTCTTCAGCAACTTTGACACCGGTGTTTGTGTTGCTCCCAAGAGAGGAGATTCCTTATACACAAAATAAAAGACAGACAAAAAAGTGACTGTCATATCTCCTCTAAAGCATAAATTATTGTGAAAGCAGGCACAATGATCTGCCATTTCTTTGTGTCACCTTCTCTTCGCCCTCTGGTCTTTCCAGAGCATGCTGACTTCTTTTGCTGCCTGCAGAATTTCTCATCTTTATTGATGAAATGGAGTGCTCCTATCAAATTGATCATGTTGAAAATGGTTTGTTACCACACATTGCATATTCATTGTGATAAATTGTGACTTTAAAAATTTTACACTCCAAACCTACACAAAGCAAACTCTTTACAATATGTTCTGCCACCAGCTATACAGAATATTAGAGTTATGTTAACTAGATATTCCACTATTTGCAATTAGTTATAATACAAATCACTCTCTGTACACTCTACCTCCCTTAAAAAAAGAATATCTAAGAACTGAAATAAACTCATGGTAACATATTTGCAAAGATGATATTGCCATTTGCATAAAATTTTTGGCTCAAATGTTGCAGTAATTGCAGGACTTTCCAGCTTCTCTTGGTGCAACATAAGAAAATCCTTGGAAGTTGTAATAAGAAAAATAATTTCAAGAAACTGTTGTAAAAGTATTTATTACAAAATTTTGTATCACATAAAATGAAAATAAAAAAAACAATTTTGTTTTTTAAATGAAGCTTTTCTGAGTGCAGAATGTAAAGGCAGAAATTGAAATTTTTAATAAACTTTTAAGCATGTATAACTTTATTATTTCCCTCCAATGTGTTTTTACTTTAAATGATAAACTAGTGATTGTAACTATCTAAAAGCCACTAACAGATGTGACAGAGATAGTCAAATTAACTTACCTTACAAAAGATTAGTATTTTTTAATCAAAATAAATCTGCAAACATGAGTGTGGAATCTATTGATCATAGAAGCTAACCTTTTTTGAGTTCACTTCTTGGTCCTCTTTTGGCTTGTCACTCATCACTTTCCACTGCAATTGCAACAAAGCCCTCTGCCTGTCTTCCTGTAATATAATATATGCAAAACTTAAAATAAGGTGAACTGGTGGAGGTAATGCAATCAGATTAGCACTTCTGGTAATATATACTTTGGACTTCTGAAGATCCAACTCCTCTTGCAGCTTTCTGCACTCATCTTCATGCTCACATCTCAAAGCTCTCAACTGAGCTTCATGTTCATTCCTGAGCGACACTGTTTTCTGCACAAAACTCACATAGTATTAGCCATTGAAGCAAATTTGGGTGCTAAAGGTCAATAACTTGAAGCTAATGTACCTCTCTCAATTCATTTTCAGCTTCAAGTTCAGCACGTTTTAGCTCTTCAGTGTGGTGAGCTTTAAGTGCCAGTTCCTTTCTGTCATGTTCCTGTTGAATACGACTCACCTACAATGAACACAACCCAGGTCAATGTATTAATGAAGATTTTAAATTATATGTGTAGGCTTCTTCTGTAAAACTTGGAATAAACATTCATTAAAAAAAAAAAAAAACTCAGAATAAACATCAATGCATATAGCAGGATTTTTTTTTTTTTTTTGGCATAAGTCATATAGCAGATGTAGTAAGAAGATTGCAACACTTGTCCCTCAGAAGTTAGTACTTCCCCACCCCCCCCCCCCCCACACACACAAAAAAAGAAAAAGAAAAAGAAAACTACAATTCAAAGATAAGGATGCATTTTTAACTGAGAAAAATATATCAAAAGTTGCTCCTGCTATTCAACCTAGAGCCTTGAGCATTGTCCAAGGATATGCAGTAGGAGTAGCTCATTACCTTCTGGGTGGAATTGCCACAACATGGGTGTACTTCTTATCAAGAAGTATTGCAGCAGGATAATGACTAAGAGGATTTGAAAGGCATTATGGCACCATGATTTCCAAGGTTTGGCCAAGGCTTAGCTCAGGAAATTTTTATTAATTGAATTTTATGTTCACTGGTAAATTCCATATAAACTTATCTAATAGGTTGGCTGACAATCCATAAAGAATACAACTTATAAACTCAATTAAAATTTGATATAAAATATATTAATTAACTCAATTAAAAGGTTAGATGATACCAACTAGAAATCCTGTATCTTACAGGTAGGCTGTGAAGTTTTTTAGCACATAAGGAAGAATTACTCCCCAACATACAAAAATATTAATAATATCAGGGATTGCATAGGAAAATATAAGATATTTGAGATGAACAAATTCAAGTAATAAATTACAACAATAATCACATAAGATAGCAAATCCAATGTTATTGATGCAGCATATGCAGAAGCAGAATGATCAAAGACAATTTTTCTGATGCATACCAGAGCAGCATGTTCCTCCTGAACATGCATCAAGTATTGCCTTGATTCTTCTTTGCTCTCTGTGATTTTTTGGTCACATTTTCTTTCCATTTCTGAAACAATTTTGTCGGCCTGAAGGTTCAAATGGATGAGAATCATGATTCACAAAGCATATTGCAACAAATGATGCTAAGGAGCAAACCTTCTCTTTTTCCATATTAACAATTTCCAGCTTCTCCACGTCATACTTCCTCCTTATGTCATTGATTGCCTAATCAATTTCAGCTGAGTATCAGTGTAAAGGTACTTGCATAAACTTAGTATTTGCATGTGCTAAAGGGCTTAAAACAAAACCTGATCATTTCTCTGAGAAATCTCTTTCAAATGCCTTGACAACTCCAATTGTTTACTCTCTAGCATCTGATCATATTGCTTCTTAGCCTCTGCAAGTTTACTTTCAGCAGCAATCAACAATCCCTGATTCTGCAATAACAAACAGGATCTTAGTATTCAGAATTTCTCATAACTCTATTTATTTTAAAAATATAACTGCTTTTAAAACCTCTTTCACTTGATCTTCCAGCTTCTTCTCTTGCTCCTCACATTGCAAAATAAATTGTTCCTTTTCCTTTAAGAGATCATGCAGCTGACTGATTTGTTTCTCTTGCAAATCTACATGCTGCTTATGTTTCTCACTATCCTTTTGCAAAATATCTATTTCTTCTGCTTTTTTCTGTATCTCTGACTGTAATTTCTCTGAATTATCTTTATTCTCACTTACTAATGCTGAAATTTTCAGCAATAAATCTTGCTGCAATATATCATGAAACAAGCTCAGTAAAGCACTAAAGCATTCTAAAATGTGGCATAAATGAGTAAACAAAACTTACAGACCATTTTATTCTCAGATGTTCTTGAACTTTCTGACAGAGTATCAATTCTCTCCTCTAATTTGGACACCAACATTTCTGTTTCAATCTTCTTTGAGACCAGAGTTTCTGCTTCAGATTCCAATTTTTGAATTCTCTCCCCTGCTAAACGGCACTCCTCTGAAAGATGTTTCATAACAGACTCTTGGACTTTCTGAAGTTCGATGAGCTTATTGTTTAATTCCTGATTTACTAGTTGCAATGCATCTTTTTCTGATGTCATGCATAAGAACTTATCATGAAGTTGATCATATTGTTTTTTGGCATGCGTTGCAGCAAGGTCTTTCTCCTGCTGGACCAGCTTAAGGCAAGAGTCATAAAGAGAGTTCAGATGATCAAACTTGTCTGAAAAAGTTAAGCTTTGTTTGTCCAATTCAACCAACTGTGCAGCAAACTCATGGACCAAACCTTTGAGGCTTCTTATCTCCTTGAATGAAATATCTAATTTTTTAGCTAAGTCTTCACTGCACAATTGGAAATCACTCTTTTCTTTCTCCAAGTTTTGCTGAGTGATTATTAATTGTTTAATTTCATCTTCTTTCAGTTTCAACTCAAGGTGCACCTCTTCCAATTTAGAGTTCAAACTCTCTGTCGCCAATCTATTGGCAGCTACAGTTGCCTCAAACTTCTCAATCATCGCGTCTGTATGAAAAAAATCATGAAAGAACTTATTTATAAAGCAATCCATTGACTACAAATAGAAGTTGAAATTTCGTCAAAATCCAATCAAAATGAACAAAGGTGCAATCATGATTTGGTTGGCTCAACATGAGACAAAAACCTCACAGGTATGCCTTTAATGACAAGGTATTTCATTGTTCAGCTGGAAGCAAAGATATGAAGAACCTCTCAAGGAGACAATATCTCAGCTCCATTAAGAAAGAACCTACTGAGGTTACATATGAATGATAGAAATTGTCAAAGATTCAAGCAAATTAGCATTTCATTTCGCATGATTGGGAAGTTTTGGACAAAGCTAAGCATCTTAGAGTAAATGGTAGAAAATGATTGAGCAACTATGCTCCTTGCTATAAGTCAGAGGATATTGATGAGAAGAATCTTAAAGAAACTTGAACCACGGTCAAACATTGATAATAACACGGGTTTGATCCCCTTATGGCCTCAAGCATTGCTAAAGGTTTGCCTTATATTCAGGCGTAGTAATATCACAAATTTATATATTTGCAAACATAATCAATTAGGGAGGAAATTGATTAGTTCTCCGTCCATTAAAATAAGAAGCTTTAGGAGGACTCCTGAAAAAAGTTATATATAGGGGGAAACAATTCTGTAGAACAAAGCCTATCTTTATCTTTCTGCTAATGAACATATAAGAATAGCTTATGTACCAATCAGTTTGGTCAATTTTCTTATTTCTATTCTTCTTTTAATTAAACATTAAAACATGTTGTAGGGGAGCTACCAATGGTAAATTAATTTTTATGTTTAACTTTTAAACTAGTAATAGTACTTGGTACTAACAATAAAGTTGAAAATCCCTTCAATTTAACTCCAAAATAATGAATTAAGGAGACATGCTAATAGTGATAACAACCATAATAATAATGACTATGACAATATGAAAATATGATAGTATTACACCAATTCACATCATTTTAAAAATTTAATGATAAAATTGGATAATTCCTCAAACAGGAAAGAGTGAAATGCAGTGACTAGACTCTTTGAGCTGTGAAAGTGAACCTAGTATATGCAAATCTTAAGCTGTTTTGACACTAAAACTTCAAATATCTTCCAAAGTAATAAACAGATAATGGAATCAAAGCCTACTGAACTTCCTCTAGAATTGCTGTGAACTAAATTTGCTCAGTTATAATATTAATCTCATAATTTCAGTATGAACCAGCAGTCCAAAGAAGGAACAAGCTCTGAGTCTTTAGCAACATAAATGACAAATACCACCTAAAATCTCCGCCAAGAAAATAGTTACCTTTTTCCACTATGAGATTGGCAGTCCTACACATTTCATCTGTGTAAAGTTTATCTTTTTCCTCTTTCTCCATTTTGAGTTCCTCGAGTTCCTTTCCACCTGTAAGCAATATTCAATCACAATACCGAATGCCAGATCAACATGGTGCAAACAACCAAACACACTATCTTCAAAACAAATCTATATCTATAATTAACTAACTCGAATGATTATCATTTTAGAAACTGAATATATTTTACAGGAAATATATTTTGGATGAGAACACTCACGAATTCCAAGAGTTTCTTCTGTAGACTCTAACTTTAGGGACAGATCATGCATTTGTTGGTTCAAGTCATCAAGAGCGATTGAACTTGTGGATAGTTTTTCTTCAAAGAACTCCTTATCTTTCTCAGCTGTTAACAAAGGTAGACAACCATTACAACTGTGATCATTAAGCACAATGTTAAAGGTTCAAGAGCTTAAAGTAAAACCTACCATCGTGAACCTGACCAGCCAAGTGCTGTAAGGTCTCGGTGAGTTGATCACACAGAGTCTTAGTTGAAGAGAATTTAGACTCCAATCCTTTCCAGAGTTTCTCATCTTCTTTCTGCTTCACCTTGAGCTTAGCATTTTCATTGAAAGCATTCTGCAATTTTTCCTCTAATGCACGGATATGATCCATCGATTTCTTCAGCTTGTTGTTCTGAAATTATTAAATTTTTGAACCAAATTACTATTTGATTCAAAGTAATTACAAATATATAATAGAAAACTGTAATTATTGAACAATGATTTAGAAATTGAGGCACATGCAAAAACAAAAGTGCGCACACACAGACACAAAAACAAACTCGCGCGCTCAGAGAGAGAGAGATCATACCGCCATTTCCAGATCAGTCTTCACGGAAGCTTGCTCCTTCACCAACTTCTCTGCAAACAAACAAATCAACCACACAAGTCACAAAATGTGCTCAATTTTCCGAGAAAATAAACCAAACAACCAAAATTTTCTGATCAAAACCTGCTGTGAGCTTCAAATTCGTGAAACTTCCTGATGAGATTGAATCCGAAGCAGGACGCGAAGAGAATGAGAAGCTCTTCGCGGTTCCTGTGGCAGATCCTGCGAAGGATTTGAACTGATCCAAGCTCTTCATGCTTGAAAACCCTAGCTTCTGCATTTTCGAAATAGTAGATTAATTACAGCTATGAAACCCTAAAAATTCTCTATCTCTCTCTCTCTCTCTCTCGCTCTCGCTCGCTCTCTCTTGAACTCTTTTGAGTTCTGGTTTTTCAGAGTGTAGTTGAAATAATTTGGGCGCCAAGGCGATGCGTTTATATAGTAACCGGGTTGTACACGTGTACTATCACGTGAGGCATATTGACGGTTGATGGGTTTTAAATGTTTTATGGTGTGGATGACTCTACTTGATCAGCGTGGCAATCAATGCCGAAGTTTTAATTTTTTTTTAATTTTTTTATTTTAGATTAAATTTCATTACATAAATTCTACGCATTAATGCCTTATATATTATATTTATGTTATTGAGCTAATACCAATTCAATCATTGTTATTTTAGTTTACAAACCTTTTATAGTTAGTAAATTGGGCAGTAATTTTGTATTTTCTATCATAAAATAATTAATTTTGATATTTATTTATTATATTGTTGAAGAATCACATATATAATCACATTAATATGTAAATTTTTTAAAAATAAAATTGGTAATAATTTTAGCACTTTTCTTAAAGTAAAATATAGCAACCATGAACAAAATCCTATGGTACACACTTTTTTATGTACCATACTTATTTAATCTGAACTGTTAATATAAGATATTAATTTATTTAATATTATTTTAATAAATGATAGGTTATAATCCATTTTATAGAACGGTTACATCTGTCATGTGATGGAAGATGAACGGTGGGGAAATTTTAATTTTTTTATAATGATTGTGGGGAAATATTGAGCAAACAAGAAAAAATATTTTGAGGATATTAAGTTGATTTTTTTATTGTGGGCCTTTTTTAGTTGATTTTTGGGTCATAATTGCTTTGAGAATCTCTTTTATATACATATATAGCTACTATAGAATTTAAATTTATAGTTCTATTCCATAATAATTACTTCTTATCATTAGATAAAAAAAACCAATTTTTTTTTTTTTTTTTTTTGAGAAAGAAGACTACTAATATCATAAAAAACAGCCAGGTTCGGCAAAAAGTACATCAACTAAGTGTGGTGGAACATCCTCCACCCACACCGACAAACCTCTGACATTTCTTGCATGTCTAGCTAGGTTGTGGGCTATTCTATTACCACATCTACGTACATGGGAGAAGCTGATACCAGTCATTGGGCCGAGTAAAGATTTTGCTGACTCCAACAGGTGGCCAAAAGAAGAAAAAGAGATTTCGTTGCTACGTAGAGAGTTGATCACTACCTCAGAATCTCCTTCCAGAACAAATTCAGTTATCCCCAGTTCTTGTGCAAAGACCAACGCCCTTGCTGCTGCCATGGCTTCCACGATGTCCGATGAGAATGGCAGAGGAGCTTGTTCAGACAGTGAGGCAATCATACTTCCTTGACTATCATGCACGACCACACCCAGTCCAGCCTTATCCAGCTCCGGAAAAGAGGCTCCATCAAAATTCAATTTAAAGCAGTTCGGTGGAGGCGGGCACCACAGTGTGCGAGGCTGGGTTCGCTGAGTTGCTGAAGGTTGACTGAGGGACTGTTGGCTGTGTTGGAAAGTAGACAACGCCTGAGTAGCTTGTTGGATGACCTGTGATCGTGGAAAATCAATGGAGCTGACACGTAGCTGGTTGCGTCGATGCCAAATCGTCCACATGACCATGGTCATTAGTTCCACGTTTTTCCTTTTCTCATGAAACACGCTAATCAGGTCTTTGGTGCTTGAGATTGCATGTTGTCGCCGGCTTTCAAAACCTGGAACGGCCTCCCATATTACATCAAGCATAGCACATTCCCAAACAGCATGAAGTGCTGTCTCAGACTCCACACCACAGTGCTCGCATTTGTCTTCCATTAAGATCTTCCTCCTCATTAGATTGTGTTTTGCAGGTACAGCTTCCTTGCATACTCTCCACATGAAATGCCGCACCTTATTAGGAACATTAAGACCCCAAATCTGCTTCCAAAGACCACTTTGCCGCTGCTGGTTGGTTGTAGGAACCTGCACAGAATTGAGTTTAGTTAGAAATTTAGAACCCGAGTTTACAGTATACTTACCTGAGGAGGTAAAGGGCCAAATGATCTTATCCTCCACCGGAGTACGACTTAAAGGAATGCTAAGGACTAGAGCAGCTTCTTCTGGTGATAGTAGTCCATGGACTAAGTGTGAGTCCCATGTTCTTGTGAGTGGGTTGATGAGGTCAGAGACCCTCCCCTCTTCAAAGCCTGGAGTGATATCAGATAGGACTCTTGGATGCTCCACAGATGGTAACCATGCATCGTTCCATATGCTAACTGCCTCTCCACAACCAATCCTCCATCGTGCACCCTTAAGAAGCACATCTCTACCCTTTAAGATGCTATTCCAAGCATGTGAACCGGTATTAGATTCTTGTGCCTCCCAAATGCTGCAATTTGGAAAAAACTTCATTTTAAAGACTTTATAGAAGAGGGAGTCCTTATTATGAAGTAATCTCCAAGCTTGCTTAGCCAAGAGGGCATCGTTGAAATTAGCTAGATCCTTGAAGCCCATACCTCCTTCCATTTTTGGGAGGCAAAGAGTTTCCCATTTCACCCAGTGAATTTTCCTCCTATCACCTTTCTGGCCCCACCAAAATCTTCGTATCAGGCTCTCAATTTCTGAGCAAAGACCCAAAGGAAGTTTGAAGCAACTCATAGTGTAGGTAGGGATAGCTTGGACAACTGCTTTGATTAAGATTTCCCTTCCAGCCTGTGAGAGGAGTTTCTCCTTCCATCCTTGTAATTTTTTCCAGACACGCTCCTTTATATAGTTGAAGCTTGCTTTTTTGTTTCTGCCCACCAATGATGGTAATCCCAAGTATCTCTCATATTGAACAATTTCTGGAACCCCCAATGCCAACTTTATCTGGTTTCTGATGTCATCCCTCGTAGATTTACTGAAGAAGATTGTCGTCTTGCTTCGGTTAATCTGCTGGCCAGAACATCTCCCATAAACTTCCAATATGTCCAGAACTCTTTGGCACTCCTCTATGGTGGCCCTGCAAAATAACAAGCTATCATCTGTAAACAAAAGGTGAGTTAACCGAGGGCTATTTCTACAGAGAGAATAGCCTTTGATGTGACCCTGATGAGCGGCTTGGTTGATCAACCCATTTAATCCTTCGGTGCAAAGCAGGAAAAGGAAAGGTGAGAGTGGGTCTCCTTGTCTAATGCCCCTTGTTGGAATGATCATGCCTTTAGGTTCCCCATTAACCAATATGGAATATGTCACAGATTTAACACACAGCATCATAAGACGGATCCAATGTTCATTGAAACCCATCTTAACCATAACTGAAGACAGATAATCCCACTCCACTCTGTCATATGCTTTGCTCATGTCAAGCTTGATGGCCATATACCCTTCCTTTCCTGTGTGCTTCTGCATACTATGTAAAGATTCAAAAGCTACAAGAATATTGTCAGAAATAAGACGACTTTTGGTGAATGCACTCTGATTATCAGTTATAATATTTGGCAAAATTTTCTTAAGTCTATTTGCTAGCACTTTAGAGAAAATTTTATACAATACATTGCACAAACTGATCGGTCTAAATTCAGAGGCAAATTCAGGGTTTTTCTTTTTAGGAATAAGAGTGATAAAAGTGTGATTAAGGTGATCAGGTAAAGTAGCAGAATTAAGGTAATGTAACACAGAATTAGAGATATCATGACCAATTAAGTTCCAATAATGCTGATAAAAGAGAGGAGGCATACCATCCGGTCCGGGAGCCTTAAGTGGGGCCATTTGATTGATGGCTTGCTTTACCTCCAAGAGAGTGAATTCGGATGAGAGCATAGAATTCATGTCCTCAGTAATTACTTTTTGGATGGAATTCGTAGCTGCAGAGCAGAATTGCTGGTTGTGTGATTGAAGAAGATCTTGGTAGTAGTGCACCAGGCAATCAGCTATATCTTCATTGGTGTCCATCACTCGGCCATTTGGATCTTTCAGCTTTCTAATCAAATTTTTCCTCTTCCTCTGAGACGCATGGCTGTGAAAAAATTTAGAGTTTCTGTCCCCAAATTTAGCCCACGTGACCTTTGCTCTTTGGAACCACAGTCTATTTTCTTTATCAATCAACTCAGCTATCTCCTTTTGCAACACACGGACATGCATATTATTCCCAGTTCTCATGGCTATTGTTTCGGCCTCCTTTAGGTCCTTTCTCTTCCGACTCAGTATCAATTTGACATTCCCAAAGCAATCTCGCTCCCATTTGCGGAGTTCTCTACCACATCTTTCTATTTTGTGCATAACATGGTCATGGTTTTCCTCCTCTCTACCACATCTTTCTATTTTGTGCTTTAGGTTCAAATCAATCGCTTTAGGTTCAAATCAATCTTTTTTTCTCGCCCTAGCCGCTCTCTGAGTTGCCCTAGCCGCTCTTTGAGTTGTTAGATCGTAGAACCTTGTTATCTTCCTCGGAATGATAGCCTCTCCCCTCTGTTAACCATCCATAACAGTAGGGTCCTTCTTGACCTCCGTTTTCTCTTACGTGTGGTCTAACTCTTTCTATACTCTTTCACTCTAGCGTTACCCCATGGATGATATTCTCTTCGACTGGAAAAAACTCTCACTGACAGAGGAAGAAGATACTAAACTCAGTCTGTCTAAATCAAAAAATACATGCAGCAAGGAGTTTGTTTTGGCTGCAAAATTTCTCACTAAGAGAGCCCTTAATGTGGAAGCAGTAGGGCGTACTTTTAAGCCCTTATGGAGAGCCAAAAAGGAGTTTAAGGTGCGCGAAGTAGGAGATCACATCCTCCTTTTTGTTTTTGAACTTGAATCTGATGCAGAACGGGTCCTTGTCAATGAACCTTGGACCTTCGATAAGCATGTTGTCCTATTACAGAGATTTGATGGATCTATTCCAGCGAGGTTTTTGAGATTCACAAAGCTGAAAATTTGGGTGCAAATACACGGTTTGCCGATGCGAATGCTTGATCCAGAGATTGCAATTGAATTGGGCGAGACTCTCGGACAGGTAACTCCATGTGAGAACTCTAACGAACTAGTGGGGGGTGATTTCTTACGTGTTCACGTGGAGATAGATGTTTCAAAGCCTCTGTGTCGAGGTCGACGGATAGCGTTGGAAGATAATGAGGAGGTATGGGCTTCTTTCAAATATGAAAAACTTCCTAACTTTTGCTATTGGTGTGGTTTAATCTCACATGATGGGAAAGACTGTGAAATCTGGTTAGCAAAAAAGAATTCTGAAAAAACAGAGCCTCATGAATATGGACCGTGGCTGCGAGCTCTGCCATACAATCCTGGAAAAACTCCTTTCATTGTGGTTCCTGGTATAGGCGACGGCTTGGGGGGAGTTCAAAGTCATGCTCAACGGATGAAGAAGGCCGAGACAGCTGAGATGGCGGCCAAATCTACCAAGGAAAGGGCTGCCCGGTCTGTTTCTGATGAGAAGAATGACGCTGAACAGAGGACGGAGACAAATATGGAGTCACGTAATTTAGGGGAGCAGATCATGCAGACTGGCCGAGAGTTTTGCAACCAATTTTCTGAGGTAATAATTTCGAATTACAATTTAACTTCATTCCATACTAATGCTGCTGACTTTGAGACGCAGATACAGGACATTGACTCTGAAATTAGTAAGTTTGATAAATGTGAAACACACGTGGACAAAACTTCAGTTGGTGCATCACAGGCCCCACCAACCAGGGAAAAGTATCTAACTCCTTCCATGCAAACTCAAGTGTCTCTAGAGCAACATCATCAAGTAAAAGAAAATTCCCCACCATCCAATCAAGGGAGTAAAACTTTGCGCACATGGAAGAGATTGGCTAGGGAAAATCCTATGGAGACTGATTCACCATTGAGCCCTACGGCTAAAAAAAGAAACAGAGAACAAGAAGTGGAATATTTTCCTGAGTTACCTACCAAAAAATCACAGGTTTCAAAGGGAGAAAGTCAGAAAAATCCAATGGCGGAGGCTGCTCAGCAGTCCCGCCAAGCGCAATGAGTCTCATAGTTTGGAACTGTCGCGGGCTTGGGAACCTGCGTACAGGAAAGGAGCTCGAAGTAGTGGTTCGGGCAAAAGATCCCTCCGTTTTGTTTTTAGCCGAAACATGGGCGGATGAAGCTAGGCTAAAAGAAGTTCAAAGAAATATCAAGTTTGACAATATGTTCTATGTGGAAAGAAATCCTAGAGGTGGTGGGGGTTTGGCTCTATATTGGAAAAATTCCATTGATGTTAGTGTGGATTCTTTCTCCAAATACCACATTGATTCTATAATTAATAAAGGTAGTGATGAAGTTTGGAGATTTACAGGCTTCTATGGAGAACCGGCAACACATAAGAGAGTTGAAGCATGGAATAAGCTGAGGTCGCTCAACACCAGACATCATCTTCCTTGGCTTTGTGCCGGGGATTTCAATGAAATCACAAGAAGCTCAGAGAAATTGGGAGGAAATAATAGAAGTCAGGCTCAGATGCAACTTTTTCGGGATGTTATAGATGAATGCGGATTTCTTGATCTTGGCTATGTGGGAGACCAATTTACTTGGAGGAAACATTTTGCGGATGGACATTCACTGTGGGAAAGATTAGATCGGGGGTTAGCTAACCACGAGTGGTTCATGAAATTTACAGGCACAAAAATCCACCATCTGCACTCAGATTCTTCCGATCATTCCCCACTGTGGATCTCACTAGATGGTTTAGACATTCCACCTTTTGCTAAACCATTTAGGTTCGAAGAAATGTGGCTCTCTGATCGTGGGTGTTCAGATATTGTAAAAAAAACCAATTGATATTTAGTGTATGCAAGATTCAAACTCAAATCTCTTATTCAAGGACAAAAAAATTATATCAATTAAGTTAATCCAAAACTTGGAACCCACTCATGCATTTTTTTTTTTTTTGTAACATTTGTGTGCGTGTGTGTTTTTTTTTTTTTTTTTTTGAATTGTGCCATTTGATACATTAAGTGGTCTATTCTTTGAATTTGTTGGTTAATTGCTAAAAAATACTCTTTAATCTATCAAAATTTGCATTGTCATGATAGATTCCAATGTATTTCTGCATAATGGACTTATCTTATATTGTATCTCAGTTTATGATTAATGAAATTACAAGTTTGGCTAGGGCGGAAGAATCCATTGTAACAGAAAGGAACTCAAAGTGCATCTCTTTTGATATCTATCCTGAGTTTGATTCAAGCCATCAAGGCCATTCCTCTTCGTAATGCCTCCTCCAAGGAAGATATTATTTTCTAGGCTTCCTCCCCTTGTGGAGAATTTGATTCCAAAATGCTTACAATATTGCTAAAAATCTGGGTTCCCACCCCAACCAGTTTAATGGTAGCCGGATTTGGGAACATTCTTTCTAGTATTAAATTCTTTCTTTGGAAATGCTGGCTGAATTGCCTCCCTGTTAGCATGAACCTTGCTCATAGAGGCCTTAACATTGGTACTAGCTGCCATTTTTGTTCTTCCTTTGACGAATCTATCTTGCATGTCATCAGAGATTGCACGGTGGCTAGAAACTTTTGGCTGAAAAGTGGTCTCCCCGGAAGTTTACCAAATTTCTTTAGTGCTGATTTGCACTGCTAGCTTTTGGAAAACTGCCAGTCTAGATCTCTCGATCCTGGTGCCTCCTTCCAGTGGAAGGTGTTCTTTATGCATGGTATCTAGTTCTTTTGGCTTCAGAGAAACAAGGGGATTTTCAAGAACTCTAGACCCAATCCCTCCTTAATTTCTGAAGTTTACAACAGAACCATGGAGTTTTGCCTTATTATTTCTCCCAAGTTATCTCGGGGAGCAAATAGCATCAAGTGGATCAAATGGGAGAAACCTGATTTGAAATGGAACAATCTTAATATCGATGGTTCATCCATTGTTAATCCTAGCAAATCTGGAGGAGGTGGAATCATTAGAAACCGTCTTGGAGACTGGATTGGGGGTTTTGCCAGATCTATAGGAACAACCTCTAGTATTATTGCTGAACTTTGGGCTCTCAGAGACAGTCTTAATCTTTGCATCCAACTTCAGATTTCTCACCTTCTTATTGAAATTGATGCATCCTTCATTGTTGATATGTTAAACTGTGATAACAGATCTTCTAAGTACTTGTCTCCCCTGATTGATGACTGTAGGGTGCTTCTCGGTAAAATTCCACACCACAAGATCCAGCACTGTTTTAGAGAGGCTAATAGATGTGCTGATAATTCGGCCAAGAAGGGTGCTGATATGGAGCAAGATTTTATTTCTTTTGTTAATCCCCCGGATTGTATTATTGAACAGATTAGGCTTGATGCTTTGGGTACCGTTTATTGTAGGCACTGCCGTGGCAATGCCATAACTTTGTAGTTTTTCTTTCTGTGTTTATCTATCCGGTTAACCTAAAAAAAAGAAAGGAACTCAAAGTCAAAACCTCATTCCTTGTAAAGGGATTATACACTATTTTGATAATAACAGACAATGAGAACATGTCACAGAGTTCATTAATCATTATATATCTAATAACCTGATAGATGATTTCTATGCATAGCTTAATACTTTAACCAACGAAAAATATTCGGTTTCTTTTTAATTAAATAAAAAATTAAAATTTACAACATGTTTATACTTTATAGTAAGTTGAATCCATGTCTATCGATAATATATAGAGTTGGACTCAAATTACATTTAATGTAACTTTTGCTAATCAGTATCTTTTTATTTAATACGTATTTTGATAAATCTAATATTGGATTATGTATTCTATTGATACTTTCCATGCTTGCTTAAAGGATGCCATATGCAATAGCCTCTCTCCCTCTCACAGAGACACACACATTTTCTCTCTCCTTCATTATGTCATATTATTTTCATCAATGATTCACATAAACACTTATCCTCTCTCTCCTCATCTTGTTTGATTCATCATCGTTTTCATCACATCCCACTCCCTCATTAATTCAACCAGCCCTCAACTCAAAGATGTTCTTGTTGATTGGCCTGCATCATTTAAGTGTACATTGCACCAAGCATAAGAAATAGTCCTCAATGTGGCCAATTGACCACCCTTCCATGATGCTACTCAATGGTGTGTGTATGTTTATTTTTTTAATCCGCACAAAGCTCTTTTGAGGTACAAAACTCTTGACACTTAGACTCTATTTGTTTCGACAATAATCTTCTATTTAAAGACAATTTTATAAATTTTACAATATTTGATAACATAAAAAAATGTGAGTCAAAAGAAAACAAAAGTTGGTCAATAGTAAATCCTAATAAATTTTTGGTTTATTTCTGCATTTATTTTCCATAAAGCAATCTCCTTGTTATAGTTGCCCTAATATGTTTTTAATTATACAAAGAAGTTACTTTTTTTTTTTTTTGCACACCAAAAACTTTTTTCTAGCTCACATGAATAGTGGGTCACACAATGAATTTAATTAGTAGGACCCACCATCCATGTGAGAGGAGGGAGTAAGTATTTATGGTACTCCGGGAGTACACAATAATTTCCCCATTTAGAATGTCGCTGCAAAGCACAAAAATAGAAAAAGATAACTTTCCATGATATGTATATTTTTTAAATGACTCATTTTCTATAATAATAAAAAAAATGTTAATTTCCATACAAGCAGAACGGTAGGTACAATTCTTTAATATGGTATATTAGGTTTCCTATTTAATCAGAAAACATAACTTACATTTAATTTAACTTTTTTAAAATAAAGATAACACTATTTATATTAGTAATGCAACCATGTATTTAACAACTTTATTATATCTAGTATATGAATTCAAATTGGCTTAACTAGTAAATTTATTATCGTTAAATAAGAGATATGAGATTCAAATCATATCTATTTTAAAATTCATTAGTTTTTATGTGAAAAAAAAATCATTAGTTTTTTAAAAATTAGAGTGAATTATATAAGCTGAAATTATATCACATTTCCTTTTTTATTAAAAAAAAAATTACATTTTTTAAAAAGTACTAAGTATGCATTTGATATTAGTTTAAAAAATCAACTTTTTTAATGGGTCCCATTACACACTATTTATAGGTCCCATTACATTATTTAAGCTAACTTTTAGATTTATTTACCGATTTTTTAAATAAACCGTTATAAAGGAACACTGAAATTGCTAAAATGTGGGTGATTAGATAAAGAGATTTGAAAATTAACGATAATACTATAATCTATAAATAGAAAGAAATGAAGAAGTGAACGAGTTTTGAGTGAGTTGTGAGGAGGGAATTCCGAATGCTACAAAGCGCGGCGATGAAAGCGAAGCAGCCGAATCCACCATTTTCTATCTTCTCCAATGCTCCCCACTCCCAGTTTTATCCTCTTCTCTCGAATCTTCCAATAATATCACAACTCTCATAGTAGCACTAACAGAGCTTAAAAACCTCATGTCTCCCACGTTCAAACCCTAGATTTCCCACTCCCAAAATGGTAGGACTGGACCTCCGCTTCACCAACTCTCATCCACAAGAACAATCTCATATTTCTCATACTCCAAATCCCAATTTCAGTGCATTTGTTAGCGGCGGCTTGTTTCTCGAGCCCACAGTTCCTTCTTCGTTCGTTAACTTAGTTTCTTCATCCACAACTTCTTCAATTAGTTTATCAGTATCGGGTTCGGCCTCTTCTTGTACCTGTGGTAAAACACCGGTTTTTTTAGGGAGAGAGAAGAGGGCTCGAGTTGGGTTTTTGACAGTGAGCTTGAAGAGTGATGAATTTGTTCGGGAATCGAAGGTGTATTTGGTGCAAAACGGAGAGGAGGGGTCTGATAAGGCGGCTTCGGCGACGGCGACGGCGACGGCGACGACATGTGCTGAGCAAGGAAATAAACACAAGGTTAGGTTGCGGAGTGGCTATGCCATGAACACTACTAAGCATCTGTGGTCTGGTGCTATAGCCGCTATGGTCTCCAGGTCTGTGTTGGGTTTTACAAATTTTATTTTTTTTCCAATTTTAACGTATATGAATTTACTTTAATTGAGAAATGGAACAATGTGTCAGGCATGTAAACATGGTGTTATAAATTGCATAAACACTTGTCTTCATTAGAGCAGGGGAATTTTTGATTCGTAGATAATTTGGTTTGCAAATTGCTTGCGCGTGTGTATATATAATGTATGATACTAGTGCTGTATTTAGTTTAGTTGAAGATGCACACATTTTTATATAACATGGGCTATTGATTATGCAAAACACCAAATAGTGAGGTTGGAGATTTGAGCTTCTTCCACTTTTGGCTGTCTAGAGAGCCTTTATAATAGTAACTCATATAATTTGATGCTTGTTGATTTGGTAATTTGAATGAGACCTCTGCTTTGCATTCAAAGAAAATTTTATATTAAGGAACAGATCATTAGTTTTGGGGTCATTTTTAGTTGGTCTTGCTACCATTTACTAAGTGTGTTTTTTTTTTTAGTAGCTAATTTATCTGTAAATTAATTGGTGTTAATGCTGTTGATACCAGAACCTTTGTTGCCCCACTTGAGAGACTGAAGCTGGAATATATAGTTCGCGGTGAACAAAAGAATCTGTTTGAACTTGTCAAGACTATTGCAGTTTCTCAGGGTTTGAGAGGATTTTGGAGGGGGAACCTTGTCAACATTCTTCGTACAGCTCCATTTAAGGCAGTTAATTTTTGTGCTTATGATACATACAGAAAACAGTTGCTCAAACTGTCTGGAAATGAGGAAACTACAAATTCTGAGAGATTTATTGCTGGTGCTGCTGCTGGAATAACTGCTACTGTCCTCTGTTTACCACTTGATACTGTATGTAACATTTTGCAATAAACTCTTCTCTTGTAAATCTGATCAAATTATTGGCTGCCATTGGGCGTAGTTTTTTCTTTTAGAAGCTTTCATATGCAGTATACATTAGAATAAATTCTCCACTTGATTTCAGCCTATATATTCCTTTTAAATTCTAAATGCTACTATAAATGCCATACCTTTCAGATCCGGACCACAATGGTGGCAACTGGTGGGGAAGCCTTGGGTGGTGTTATTAATACTTTCAATCAGATGATCCGAACTGAAGGATTCTTTGCTCTTTACAAGGGTTTAGTACCCTCCATTATAAGTATGGCACCCTCAGGTGCAGTTTTCTATGGTGTGTATGATATACTGAAATCAGCATATCTGCATTCACCAGAGGGAAGGAAGAGAATACAGAATATGAATCAGCAGGGGCAGGAACTGAATGCTTTAGACCAGCTTGAGTTGGGACCATTTAGGACATTATTATATGGGGCTGTTGCTGGTGCTTGTGCAGAAGCAGCAACGTATCCATTTGAAGTTGTGAGAAGACAGCTTCAAATGCAAGTCCGGGCAACTAAATTGGGTGCATTGGCAACTTGTGTCAAGATAGTTGAGCAAGGAGGAATACCAGCTCTGTATGCAGGACTTATTCCGAGTTTGCTACAGGCACGTTATGCAAAAATCTTGATCTACTCTTGTTCCTCAATTGGTATTGCATGCTAGGTTTTTAAATTCATTAGGTACTCCTTGACATGCATACATGATCTTTGTTTACTGTTTTCAAAATTGCAAAACTATGATCAGTATATACCTTTGAAATCTTTTGGGGATAATGGCTCTGGAAGTTTTTGGTTTCAATCTTAGGTCTGTCAACTACATTATACCATTTCAACTTAGGTAACTATAAAACCATGGCTTTGCTCCTTTAGTTGGGTTCTCTTTCATGGGAGCATGTACCGTATTATATTTGAGGTTTTCTCTATGAAGATCTGTGGTTCTACAGTAGGCATTTTTTCTAATCTAGTTTTAATTATCTGCATGCAAAGCAACCAGCTTATGATGTATCATAGAGTTGACTATCACTAAGACTTCATGTGATATTTTGGCACCATTTTTGCTTTAATAATGATTTGTTGTCGCGAATTATTTTTTCTTTTCCCTTTTCAGTGATACATTTTCTTTCAACTTTAAAGTAACAATGTTCTGCTGTTTTTTCTTATAATGTTATGCACATTCAGGTACTTCCTTCGGCTTCAATAAGTTACTTTGTGTATGAATTCATGAAGATTGTCCTCAAAGTGGAATGAACAGAAACGACAGATCCCCTGGTAGAATTAGTTGGGAGTTTATACAATGTCTTGAAGATGAACACCAAATATAATTTTAGATTGGCAAGAATTATTGCTGCCATTGATGTTCACTTCAGTGAAGGCTATAGATTTTTTTGCTGTGTCCACACCACTCATCTACCGATGTTGTCTATATTTTTGAATTGCAAAATGAAAAATAAAGAACTCCCTCAACACCTCAGCCTTTCTCCCTATTTAAGACCTATGCTCATTAACTAATTGAATGCTTACATCACTATCCATTTTCGGTTCCTACCCTAAGAATTTTAATTTGATCGGCAATGTTCATTTTAGATTTGGACATGTTAGCAGATTTTCATGTTGGGGGCCACAGTTTGTGTGGGTGTGGTGTGTTTCAAAATGACTACAATTAAGATCTGATTTGCTTTGGTGGGTGGGTGATATGTGTCATTTAATAGGAACCAGGACCACCGAATCCATAAATGTACACCATTGAACGCATGTCAAATTGTTTTTGTTAACAATATGCATCCAGATTATTTCATTAAATGCAATTGTATTTGAATAAAATCAAACAAATATTTATGATTCTATACAAGCACATGTAAAAAAAAAAAAAGTGGCTATCTTGCTTGGTGAGATCTTCACCTGAGCATCAACTGCAGACGAGACTGGAGGTAACTCGATGCCCTATGGACTCTTGTAAGTTGTTTCTGCCACCGCAATCTGTTAGTTCATTTAGCAGTTCAGCGCATGAAGTAAATATGAAATATCATATAGCTAATGATTCTGTTGGAGTTGACAATGTCACCGAAATTTTCAATAGAAAGTTTGGCTAGAGGATATGGATTCATGGAAAACGTGATCTCAGGGACGGAGCCATTCTTTGGCTTTGGGGGCAGTGGCCCCCCCTAAGAAAACCAACGATAAGGAAGTTACAAAATTTAGCCTAATTTACAAATTTTACCAAAATAAAAAAATCCCAGCCCTTAAAAATTTCTGAAACAAAACTATTCTATGAATTTAAATTTTTGATCCTGCCATCAAATTCCAAAAAAAAAAAAAAAAAAAAAAAAAAAAAAAAAAAAACCTTAAATGAGAGAGACGCTGAACTGCAACACAATTTGGCTGCAGATTAAGCACACTTCTAGCACAACACATATGACAAAGCTACACTTCAGCCTCTAAATTTGGTATTTCTATCTCTCTCTCATTTGAGCAGGAGATCTTTATCTTTTTACTTTCTCAATTCCTTTATACTATCTGAAATAGAGAAGAGAGGGGCAGAGAGCTTAATGCCTCTTTCTCTCTTTATCTGTTTCAATAATGACTCGTGTGTTGTGTAGTGAGTCAGTACATTGAAAGATATTATCTCTACAATAAAAATAAAAAACTAGTGGATCAAATGGGTCCAAAATTACAGTTTGGATAAAAAATTTCACCTACATTCCTACAACTATTTAAGTATAGCAATAAATATATGAGGTGGGACTCAATTATGTTAGCGGGTGATTATTATTATTATTATTATAAATTGAATTTGTTTTAGCCACAAACGATACAAAATAGATAAATGGTATAGTTAATAGTTGTGTTTTTATCTTTGTTGACAGTTTGTTAATACTAATTGAATTTCACCTACGTTCCTGCAACTATTTAAGTATAGCAATAAATACATGAGGTGGGAGTCAATTATGTTACCGGGTGATTATTATTATTATTATTATTATAAATTGAATTTTTTTTAGCCACAAACGATACAAAATAGATAAATGGTATAGTTAATAGTTGTGTTTTTGTCTTTGTTGACAGTTTGTTAATACTAATTGAAATTTCATAACTTTTTCAATTTTTTTTTTCTCGAAATTTCATAATAATCTTCTTTTTATACTACAGCCCCCCAACTCGGGATCCTAACTCCGTCCTTGGTGATCTGGTTTTAACTTGGTTTAGTTAAATGTATTGTGTGGTAAATGATTTAAAGCTCATATGCCCAGTAATGATTCAGACTAATCATCTGGAGTTTGTTGTTTTACATTAGTATAAAGAGGTACGCTAACTAATTGAACTACGAAACTCTTGACACATGTTGGAATTGATGTAAAAAAAAAGTTTTAGTGGCTGCCTGAAAAAGTAACATTATTTCATCACAATTTAACGTGCCAGTATAAAAACTATTGTGAATTTATTTTTTAATCTGCATTCCTTCTAGCTAGCCGGTAACGTCCTCTTTCATATTTGTAGCACACAATAATTGCCTCTCCTCTTCAAATCATTTCAAGAGGAATTAATGAACCACCTCAACCTACATTTGTCTATAGCAGTGATAATAAATTTGCGTTGTCAACATAGCCGGTACCCTAGTTACTCCTCTGTAGTCCACAAACTTGACCACGCAATTTCCAACTACCAACAACTAACAACAAGCCAACTACCAGGAAGGCAGCTTTGGTGAACAGCTCTCGTAACTTCAATTCCCATTTATTAATATTGCCATGCTTGTTTTAAATATTTTCGAGCTTACCATTGAGATTGAACAGACTGAACATCGAGGTCTGTCTTGGCATTCCAAATAGAATAGAATGTGTCGTGACTTTCATCATTTTTTTTTTTTTTTTAAGAGTTTCAATTTATGGCGTATGCTTTATCATTAGATTAAGACATCAATCGGTTTTTAGTGTAAGTGGAGATTGAAATCCAGATCTCTTATTCAACAGTCAGAGACTTTACCAGTTGATTTAACTAGAACATACTTTTCATCATTTGATGCATTTAATTTGATGCTCCCTAACTTGTAGATTTTGTCTAAACAGAAATCTAGAATCACACAGAATCCCAAGGGATTGGCCTAATTTTCCTAGAGTCTCATTAGATCCACAATGTCAGCACCATTGGTTAGTATCTTGCGACCAACTCTAAAAGATTTGTCAAAGATCTTGTAGCTGAATTGACACCTCCCCATGTACAAAGTGCTTGGGGGCCTAAGAGGGAAATGGTTCGAACTGCGGGGTTAGCAGCATGTTGTAATTATTTCTAAAAAAAAAAAAAAAATTCTAAAAGATTCATCTCTGATATGTGTGAGATGATAAATTATATATACACCTAGTGAATAATCATACTTTAAAATAGATGACTACACACACTTAGGGAAATAATCGACTCTTAAAAAGTTATAGGGACGGAACCAGAACTTTGAGTTAAGGGGGCGGCTTTACTATTGGCTGTGTGCAGCAGTTTCAACCTCTGGCTTTGCTACTTAACTGTTGAGATTTTTTTTTTTTCTGTGTGGGTAAGAATAAAATTTTTTTGTTTAGAATTTTTTAAAGGGTAGAGTTATTTATTTTGGATACAATTAGTTAATTGAGCTTTTTTTTTTTTTTTACTAGTAATTTTGTTGTTGAGCTTTTTTGGGGGGGGGGGGGCTTGTATATTTTGTTTTAAATTTTAGATCTATAATTTTTTTTATGGTCACTAAAATGAGGAAAATGCTAGAGCTACAAGGTTTTTATAAATTACTAATGTGATAAGTGGTTATTGGTAAGTAAAAAATGATGTGAGTGGTGCCTATAAGCGAAACAATAAGAATTTGCTACCAAAACAGTTTGTAAAAATATTATAAAAAAATTTGTAAGTATAACATTACTCTTAAAAGAATCAATAATATTGTTAAAGGGAAACAAAATGTAATTTTATAGAATAAAATTGCTAAAATTAGTACACATATATATAATAATAATTTTTTTTTTTAAATTAGGGGGGGTCCAATGGTGGTTCTATTCACTTCTGGACACTCTCATTAGCAATTTATATATATACTCGCACTCTTACATTCCTCGTATACGTGTATAAATGAGGTAGGGTTGTGGTTGTATATTTCATTTGTGTTGTGATGGGACTTTAGCATTAGTTGTACAAACTCTCATGAACAATGCTCCAAGTTTTTCTACATTGGAAACCATGGTTTTCAAACCCGAACCATTCATTGAACTGTAAAAGAAAGAGGTTTAAGGTTTTTGAGGTCGAACCGAAGTTGGACCGAAGTCGAACCGAAGTCGAACCATGATAACGTCATAATTAATTTAATAATTATTTTAAATATAAATAAAAACATTAAATTAATAAAAATAGAACAATTAACTAAAATAGTCTAATTTAATGTAGAAATCTATCTTTCAAATATTTTTTATATCATAACTTTCACAAGATAAATAAGAAATGTCAAATCCTAAGCAAATATAAATAGATTATATCTTTATTTATTTACATGTTAATTAGTAAAACTTGTGATAATATTAATAATAATATAATTATTATTATACTATAAGAATGGGAAGGACACTTACCTCAAATAAAATAAAATATTTAAATTATCTAGTAATTTAAAAATTAAAATAATTATTTAATAATTTATAATTATAATTATAAGTATAAGTATATCTGTAAGGACCCGATTTGAGTTCCTAGCCCAACGTGTGGATGAACTTAGGCCCAAAAAGCCCAAAAACAATGAATTTGTAGAGAATGGGTTAGAAAACTGGATTTTAGTTAACCGAACAACGAGTTAGATAGGGTATTGATGACAAAAGAATGAAAATACACAAGTGTAAACTGAAGAAAAAGACGTCCTCGGCGGAATCCGAGGACACTGGTTCTTATATAAAGTTCTAAGGTAATGTTACAAATTTGATTGTAGACTGCTACGGTGTTTCTTTCCTGAATTTTCCGATCCCCTTATCTTACACTCTCCTCCATCTTTTATACTGTCTCTCCTTTTCATATTCACCCTCCACGTGCTTGCCAAACGGTTGGTGTGGATACTTGTCCCATCAACACTCCCTATAAGTCCTTATGTAGTAGCTGTAAAACTGAAATACAATGTTCAGGTATCACTTCTACATTAATGCGGCCAAGAAGTTAGTTGCAGTGCATTTAATGCAGAGGTAGCAGCTTTCTCTTTAGATATTTAAGACATCTCCCTATCCTGAGTTCTCGTAATGCTCATCCATATCATCCGGGTTTTTCTGTGACATTTTTCCAAACAACAAGCCACCTCTACTGACCTCGGCCTTGGTTAGCCGAGGAGGCTCTCATCCTCGGCACAACTCTCAAGGTAGTTATGATTTCCACTAACTTCTCCTTGTGCCAACATGGGCCCTTTTGACAGCGATTACCCCTTCTTGGACGCTATTAGTCCTCGGCTTGGGCTTTAGGCCCATCATATACCCAAATAACGGGCCCCAGAGCCCAAGGCCCCTACAATATCTATTTCCAAAAAAAAAAACTTTAAATATTATAGCAATACTAGTATTATAATATTTCACACAATTTTTGCTACAATTTGTTATATGATAAATTGTGAGTAGTGAAAAAAATTGTAGATGTATGTTGGTTCACATTTTCATTGCTCATAACTTATGACAAATATTGTTAAAAATATTGTAATATTAGTATTATTCTAAATATAAATTTATTGCAATACAGTGGCAATCTGGCAATACACGTACATTATGTCACATCACATTGGGCTCAAAGGCCAAAGCTAAAAAGAAGTAATGGATTCAACTCATCTTTTATTCAAAAATTAAAAGTTTTCAATATTTCCAATGCTAGTGTCAGTGTAGTCACGTGGAGAGCTTAGAAAACTTCAAAAACAAATACAAAACAAAGAAAGAGAAAGTGAGAAACCATATACATAACAAAGTTTAGCAAAAAAGAAAAAGAAGAAGAGAGAATTAAGGGCTCGTTTGGTAGAGTAGTTTGAGTAATATTTGTAGTTTTTTAAAATACGTGTAAGTGAAAAAGTATGTGAAAATATGTGTAATGTTGTTTAAAAACTGAAAATGAGTTGTTAAACAACTCTACCAAATGGGGCCTAAGTCATTACAGAGTAGTGGAGACAGATAGAGAAGAAGAAGAAAAAAAAGAAAGAAGAAGAAGCAGCTTCTTCATGGCGCCACCCTTGCTTCGTCGTCATCTTCTTCCTTTTCTCCTTCTTCCCTATTTTCTTTCCTTACAAATGAGTTCCAGGTCTGAAAAAATGAAACTGTGCAAACCGAAAAAGTCGGTTACGGTTCATAGAACCGTATAGTCCAGCTGCAGTTCGAGCGGTTTCATGCTTTTTTCACATTGAGAGGTTCTTAGTTCTAATAGAATCACAATAGTGAGAGGTTCACGGTTAATGGGGTCGGACTGTACGGTCCAGTATGGGTCTAAGAACCATGTTGGAAACATCATGTGCAAGTTTCCTCATGCAAAACGTTAAGCAAATGCAATAGCGCATGTTTTGGCTAGACAAGTGTTAGACACTCATGATCTAAATGTTTGAATAGGGACATCTCATCTAATCTTGTTCTTGTATGACTCCATAATTTGACTCCACTTACATTCTTCTCAAAAAAAAAGGAAAAAAAAAAGAAAAGAAAAGAGTGGCCAAAACTTAAGTATAGGTTTTTTAGGTGTTATACTTTATATTTTTAATCAAATCAAGTATGCGATGTTCTCTTCCCCAAAGATTAAGAAATTCAACAAATTGGATTATTGCCAATGCAACCACATGCTTAAGAATTTTTTTTTTTTTTTTTTAAAAAAAAACCCTACATATATGCTTCAAGAATTGTACTTAAAGTTGACTCAATAATTATATAAATGTTTATCTATGTTTGTTATTAATTTAATAAGTGAAAATTGATGTGATTGAAGGTATTTTGGTGCATTTAATTTAATTAGATCAATGTCTCTCTAAATGATGGGAGAGCAAAATGGCTTAAGAGGGAGAAAATTTGTTGTGTGAGTGGGGGGTGATACATCCCCTAGATACGTAATACCATCTTCTTTTAAGGATGCATTTCATTTCATCCCTTTTTATTCACTTTAAATATCTTCTAAATGAGAATTTATTATTTTATATCTTATTTTCATCATATCAAATTATCAATTAAAGATCTTATAAATTTTTTTAAAAATATTTGTGACATTGAAGAGGTACGACTAATATTCCATGATATCAACCAATCTCTTCTTGTTAGTATAATTTTATAATTTTTTTTTTCAATATATCATCAGTAAAATTATATATTTTTTATATTGTTAGGGTGTAGTAAAAATAATGTTTTATTTTTTCAAAATAAAAGTTCATGAAAATACTACTAATTTCACATAATATACTAATTAAGGAGACAAGAGACAACTTAAATTAATGGGACCACATAAATGATTTATAAGCTTAAAAACCAAAGGAAAAAAAAAAAAAAACTAATCTTCTTAGCGGCTTCTTTTGGGAGTCTATAAAGAAATGAAGTAGAACGAAATACATATATTTTGTAGAAAAAAGAAAAAGAAAAAAAAAAAAAAAAAACGGTGCGTAGTAGTGGTACACTCATGGTTGCTCCAAGGGCTTATAAGTCATGAGTGGAGCGCATCTCTAACCGATGTGAGACTAGGGTGTCAAGCCAATATCGGCCAAAGTGCCTGAGGTGAAAATCTCAAATACCACACTCGGGGACGAGAAACAAAACCTTGCGGGTTTGGTTCCCCAAATAGGACAATAAGCTTGCAGGGGAAAAATCCCCTACAAGTATAAATAATGAAAACATGTTAAATAAACTCTATTTAATTCTTTCCATTTCCTCATAGAAATTGAGTTTTTAAGAAAAGTCCGAGAAATAGAAAAATAATCATTTTTAGTAGTATTTGTTTTGTTCCTAATTAACTTCACAATCCCAAATAAAGAAGGGTCTAGTTAATCGATATCTAAATAAAAAATAAATTAGTTTTTTTCTATTTTTATAAAAATATTTTCTAAATCAACAACCTAATTACCTAAGTATCCATTAACAAA
The DNA here is from genome assembly GCF_001633185.2 of Quercus lobata. Classification (NCBI taxonomy): domain Eukaryota; kingdom Viridiplantae; phylum Streptophyta; class Magnoliopsida; order Fagales; family Fagaceae; genus Quercus; species Quercus lobata. The sequence goes on from NC_044915.1 coordinate 36,778,827, forward strand.
ATTAATATAGAAATAAAAAGAATATCCTTGGAAAATTCTTCTAATCCAACTAATTTACCTCAATTCAATCCAACCAGCTGTATAAATTGTCGTGAAAAATGTTGGGTTAAGTGTTTCCAGCTTGACTCGTTAGTACTTTAGTACAACGTGGGCCTTAAAAGCCGCAAAAACTGCCCCGCACACGTGTCGAGTCCACTCAATTTTATATAAACGCGAACTTTCTTTCTCCTTCGTCCTTTTCTCTGTTCACTCTCTCGCTTTCGAAAATTCCCACCAGGTTTTTTCTTCTTACCGTATCAACTTTCGCCGAGCCCCCCATCCTCTATTTCCTGGAAAAACCCTAAGCCGCCACCATGTCTCATTCCGACGACGGAGCCGCCGGAGGCTGCGCATGCTCCGCGGGAGTTAATGATGGTTCTCACGACGGATCCGGTGAGCCGAGCTGCACGCATTGCAGAAAGTCAGATACATCTTCCTCATATGCTTACACTTCCCTTTCGTTCGATTCGATTCCATTGACGGACTCGGAGAAGCTTCGAAGAATTGTCATTGCTTCGATTAAGGGGTTCGCGATTGGAGCTGGTCTCAAAGGTGGCCTTGCTCTCTTCTCGATCCTTGCTCGTTTGGGACGAAAAAAGGCCCTAACCTCTCTCAGGTGAAATTCATCGAATACAAATTTTCTGTAATTCTTCGTTTTGTTATTGTTTTTGTGAGTTCTTCTATATAATTGTTGTTTATTTTGGTCGGTTTGGGTGTTCAGGAAGGAGGGGGTGCTTACAAATAGCGAAGCAATTGTAAGGTCTTTGAAGGAAACATTGAGATATGGTCTATTTCTTGGCACTTTTGCTGGTACATTTGTCTCCGTGGATGAGATTATTGGTGCTTTGGGTGGTCATCGTAGGCATGTTCTTTTACCTTCCATTTGTTAATTGCTATGTTGCTCTTTATTTGAATTTGAATCAATTGTGTTTTAACTAATTTATCAGTTATAGTGCATTTCGCGGAGAGTATATGGTTTTGGTTCTGTTGGTGCTGTGATTTGATGGGTAATTGGGTAGTGTTGTTACTCTAGTTCAGGACTGCAGGGTGGAGGGCTCTGGTGGCGGGGGCGGTGGCGGGGCCTTCGATGCTGATGACTGGAATAGAGACACAGCATACGGCCCTTTCCATATACATACTTATGCGTGCTGCAGTCTTGGCATCGCGATGTGGGATAAAGAGCAAGCGTTTTGGCCGAATTTGTAAACCTTTGACATGGTCTCATGGTGATATATTCCTTATGTGTCTCTCCTCTTCACAAATTTTGTAAGTATCCTCAATGTGTTGCATAATTGCAGTTTAATTTGCTTTCAGACTGAGGTTCTTTTTTTATCTGATTCTGGCAATGCAGTGTGAGGTTAAATGCAAAATGTATGAGCTTCTCATTACCTTTTGATCTCTTTAGAAAATTCACCACCTGATTGATTTTTTCATAGTAGGTTGATTCTTTTCTATATAATTCTGGCAATGCCTGGTGTATTTTCTATGCATACTGTTTATACATGGTCCCTCAAATTAGACCGGCATACTTACAGTTCCCTGTACTATGTTACCAGATTATCATTATTATAAATAGACTTTTAAAAAATTATTGTTTTTCCTCCAAGCTGGTTTGAAGGAATTTCACCCGATCCATTATGTGATGATTTATAAAATCATCCATGTGTATTAAATCACATGACTCTTTAATTAATTCAAGTGACTAAAAGCATAAGTGAATTGCCACGTAGTGGTTGAAGGAATTTTCCTTCTATCCTATGGTGGAATCCTTTGGCTGCCAGCTTCAATCGTCCAGATTTGAGGAAATTTGGCCCTCTTATACTTTTATAAGTTACAGTACTCACTAGTTACAACAATTGGTCTTAAAATCTGTTTTGATGACCATATTTATATTTATATATTGTTTTTCAGGTCTGCTTACATATTGAACCAAGAGAGTCTGCCTATATCATACAAGTCCTTTCTCAATAAACATGGTGGAAAGGATCAGGTTATCCTGCAAGGTGTGAAACAGATTGCATGTGGCATGCCTTTTACTAATTTGGAAGAAATTGAGAAATATTACAAGGCCTTGGGCACGAGCATAAAACTAGATCCAGAAATGAAGGTTCCTTGCTCGGTATGCATTCCTGTGTATATTGTACTTTTGTTCTACCAAGTGATTATATTACATTTAGTACATAGATATGCAATTCAATTCATTAATCAATCAAATAAAGTTATAAAATTGGGTGCTCAAATATAGGCACATGCAGCAACTGTTTGACATTAAACCACCTGAATATATTGAATAGCCAGGATTTCTATGGGGAGAAATATTACTCCCCTGAATTATTAATTTCTTGTATCGTGCAAATTTCCTAATTCTAGCCTTTGCATGTCTTTCATATTAAGTTCATTTTAGCTGGTCATTGATGAGGAAATTTGATCCTCTACCCACAACCCCCCCCAAACAAAAAGAAAAAAGAAAGAATCAAAGATACATATACAGCAAAAGCCTTCCATAGTTTTTATATTATCATATACTGTAGAATTGTTGCATATGTTGCTTTGTCAGATTTGTTAAAGTACTTCTGTCATCCATTTACTCTGCAATTTCTGTTTGAAGAACATATCCTAGAACAATGTATTGTCAAGTTTTTTGTTTTTTTTTTTCAGCTCATGCTATGAAGCATGTGTAATTGTACTTTGCTCATATGCTTATTCTGTGTTTTTATACTTAAAATGATCTATTTCTTTTGCAGATCATACATGGAAATCAGTCATGCAGTGGACATTTTCTTTCATTTCTTCTTCAAGCCTATAAAAGAGCGTTACCTGTGTATCTTCCTGTATATTTGATGCCTGCACTGATAGTTCATCGTAAGGGCGTCCTGAAAAGGTGACAAAAGTAGTTATATTTCCTGATTCATATAATATTCTTTTGGTTATATTGCTTATTTGGTGAGACCTTTGCCCTTTGTTCAAAATCGTCTTTATACTTTAAATTGTTTTACTTTGATCCCTATACTTTCAAAATTGTTTCAAAAAGGTCCTTATTGTCATATGATGGATGAAAAATGCTAACATGGCATAATTATTTTTATTTTATTTTATATTAGTGGCAAACATAATTCATGCCACATCATAGACTCCATGTCATCAAAGTGGCCTCAGTATTATGATTCCATTTGCCACTTCTTCATTTCCCATCTATTGGATGCTGGTAAGGACATTTTTGAAACATTTTAAAGTATAAGGGGAATTTTGAAACAAAGGTCAAAGGTTGAGGACCAAATGTGCAATTTAATATTTTTGGTCTTTGTTGCTATTAGAAAAAGTGTCAAATTCTAGTCTGGCCATAGTTGCTAGAGAATACTAATTGAAGTGCGGTGGTGTTGATAGTTTCTTTTAAGGTGACAGATTAGATAATGCTATCTTGAATACATCCTATTCCCATATTATTATCATAGCTCCTAGATGCAATTTTATGGATAACTTATCATAAGTGACATATATGATTCTTGGCATGCTTCCAAACAAAGTTTGTTTTAGCTTCCATTGATGGGAACTAACTAGCCAATGTCAAGCACATTTCTTTAATCAGTTGTTTCTGTTCATCCTTTTGTTCCTATATAAAATCGATATCTTTTTTCCCCTACAGCCTAAATTGAACCAAGGACTTTACCACTTTTAAACATGCCTTTAGTCTTCTACCATTGTGTAATAACACATTTGTGTTCATACTTCAACAATTTATAGAAATATAAATTGGATGTTTGTAGGTGAACTAGGGGTTCAACAGATACCCCAGTGGTTCCAGCACCTCTTGTGGTGCTTGGGCATTGAGGTTCAAACCCCCACCAGCCACCCTCCCTTAATATTAAAGAATTTTTTTGTCAATAAACTAAAGTTTTGATGGTCATTACTCATGGATGATGTATCTGTTTGATTGCATACAGGCCTTACACAATACTAGGCAAGGGTGTTCTTGGCACTGCAAGATCAAGCTTGTTTCTATCCGTATATTGCTCATCTGCATGGTTAGCACTTTTTTCTTCTTCTTTTTTTCTTTTTTTATATAATTATATATATATATATTATAAAAAATTTAAAAAAAAAACCTCATGCACTGTCCTGATATTACTGATTTATTCTGTTGTTTTCTATAAATTCTCATTTGTAACCTGATTTAAATTTTATTTTTATGTTGTTTCTTGCTAGCTCAAGAAGTTATCTGGTGCCAAGGGGTTTTTAACCTTATATGGCTATATTATAGGGATCCATACCCTATTTGAATAGCAAAAAGTAAACGTGAATGAAAGTAGTTCTAAATGTGTAATATTTTATTTAATTCAATATGTTACATGATTGATAATTATGCAGGTGTATTCTTATTTTTAGTAATTTTTAATGGAAAAGACAAGTTTAACCATTGAGAAAATGATCTGTTATATTCAGAAATCCCATTTGTATTGTTCATCAGGATGTGGACATGCATGCTCTTCAGGATTTTCAAGAGATGTAACATTCCAATGGTGGCAATGGGAACGGTATAGGACTGACTCCATAACTACTACACAAAAGCATGCTTTTGCATTAAAAGTAACCCTTTATGTTCTTGTGCAGTTCCCAACTGGCCTGGCATTGGCCATTGAGAAGAAAAGTAGGCGAATGGAGATATCACTCTACTGCTTTGCACGGGCTATTGAGAGCTTCTTCTCATGTATGTCTGGAGCTGGATATCTACCACAATCAAAGAATTTCAAGAGAGCTGATGTGATGATTTTCAGCTTATCAACAGCCATCATAATGCACTGCTATGCCCAGGAAAGGGAAGTGTTTCGATCCAAGTACTTGAATGTTCTTGATTGGGTATTTGGCGTGCCTCCTCCTTCTCCATGTGAAACCCCACGCTGCAAAGATATAGTTAGAAGCTAGTTTTGGTTTTGATTATTGAGGAGAGGTTTAGATGTTGTTGTTTAAACTTCTCCCAAATTGATTGCTGGGAAGTTGTATGTACCATGATTCTTGCAGCATCTAGTTGCTACAAGTGATTTAGGGTTAATATATTCCTTGTTCGTTAACTTTTCGTGCCTAAAAGAAATCAGAATCACATTTTTTCCTTACCAATATTCTTTTTTGGTGTCATCTGTATAGTTGTCAGAGATTGGTTCAAGTTGTGCTTTCAGAAGATATTCAAATGAGAAAAGGCTTTCATGGATGTTTTTTATGCTTGGCCATTGTGTGCAGTGTTTGCTGCTCTTGTATGGGGGCTGAGATGATTAACCTTCCAGTTAGAAAATGCAGAGGAATAACAATCATTACCTCTCTCCAGTGATTAAGGGACATTGATAAAGATTGCATTTTCTGAGAGCATTGTGATATTAAACAAAATGGGACTGTATTTTGAGGGGAGGCAAGACCAATGGAAATCCAATGTAAAATGTAAAGCCTAAGTCCCAAGGTCTGTGCTAGCTTGGTTGAAAAAATACTCAATTAATGAAGCGTGCCTCAAGCATGCTTAGGTGCGCTTTTTTTTTTTTGGGTGCTAAAAAGATATATGAATTTTTAAAATGAACTCCTTGATCTTGATGGCAATAACATGGACATTGATTTTTTAAACAGACATTGTTCTTAAAGCATTGTATTACACAAACACAATTTTTTTTTTTAAACATATAGAAAGACATGAAGAAGGATAATTTATTATTCTTATCGTTCGATTTATTTTCATTGAACCATATATTTCATTTGATTATAGCTATTCCAGTTTTGTATTTTTATAAATTTCTATGCATAGATTATTATCATATTGATGTCCATTAACAATTATTTTCAATTTTACCATATAAAATTTTAATGAAATTGAAATAACTTCTTCAAAATTTGAACTTCACAAACTCTGCAATTGCACTATCCATTTTAACTAAGCAAAATACATTACTTTTTTGAGTTTATTTATTTTTTATAATTATATGTTATTTATCATTTTATTAGAAATTATTATATAATATATTAAAAAAATGTGCACGCTGTGCTTTGCAATTAGCCTCCAAGAGGCTTTTGTGCACCCAATGCTTTTACCTACTCTATGTCAAATGTTCAAAGATTGTTTTATTTGATATTAGTAAACCTGAATTAATATTACATGCTTCTCAGGGTTTAGGGTTTACCAGAAGTCAGAACCATATTAGTTTAGCCCTAATTTTTGAATTTCAACTCAAATATAAATAAGCGTCACCCACATTTTTTTAAAGAATTTTTGCACATAATTATAAAAAAAAAAAAAAATTATACTTCAAAAACAACCACAAAAACAAAATAAATAAAAAAGAGGTAATACTCCAATTCATAATTAACAAAAACCCAAGAAACAAAACCCGGTTTTCCAATTCAAATCAGTGATCGCTTCACTTGATCCTATTAGCAAAGCCAAGAACCCTAATTATAAACTGGAAAAAAACCAACATAAAATTCAGACCTCGTCCTCATGGAGGAGCATGTTGGGGATTCCCTTACTGACAGGGAAGCGGCGACCGGTCTCAGGGCAAACAAGGGCGCCTTCCTCGAGGTGGAGCTCGAGAAGGGCATGGTGGAACTTGTTTAAGAACTCTTCCGATTCGAGCGCAGACGATTCGACCTCCTCAGGGAGCTCCGCGTAGCCTACGGTCTTAGCAGCGTCAACGAAGGCCTTCCACTCGATCTTGGGAAACATGTTGCGGAGGAAGTCGGCGTTGAAGTCGACTTGCTTCTCCACCACTTTCTCTACCTCGATTCGAAGAGGAAACCCGTTGCTTACGCCCTTGATGTTCGATGAAAGCATGTTGTGTGTTAACAGCCTCATCTCTGTCTCACGATTTCGAAGTCGAGGAAGGTGAGGGTGGCTGGGTCGGGTGCTGTTTTTGCCTAAAAGATGCTGAAGTTACTCAATGGACGGAAATGCCCCTTTTGCTTTAGAGTATACAGGGGTAGAATAGGTAAATTCGTAGGGCCCTAAACCCACTCAGCCCAAACCCTGCATAAACCTAACCCCAAGTTCTAGCTCAGTCCATTTCCTCACTTAATCCATATGGCCCAACCCAATAGCCTGGAGCTAGAAATATTTGTTTGGGGCTGAATTATGATGGAGATTCTAGCCTTTTGCCCTTAATTTTGAAAAAAATTAGCAATATGCCCCTTTTTCGAAACTATATAAGGATATGCCCCTGTTTCGATACTCGATTACTTTAAAATCGAGTTTCATTAAAATACTCGATTCGTAGAAAGTCAAGTTATTTCAAATAAAACTAAAAAAAAAAAAAAAAAAAAAAAGAACTCGATTTTAGGAGAGTCGAGTTCCAAAACGCCGCCATAGGGCTTTAAAACGTCACTATAGGGCTTAAAAACGCCACTATAGGGCCTCTTGAACTTGGTATGGAGACTTATAAAATTTTTTTGCAGGAAAACGCCGCTATAGGGCTCTAAAACGTCACTATAGGGCTTAAAAACGTCACTATAGGGCATAAAAACATCACTATAGGGCACCCAGAACAAAGCGATTACGCTTATAAAAATTTTTGCAGAAAAACGCCGCTATAGGGCCTTAAAACGTCACTATAGGGCTTAAAAACGCCACTATAGGGCATCGTGAATATGGGCCAATCACACTTCTAAAAATATTTGCAGGAAAACGCCGCTATAGGGTTTTAAAACGTCACTATAGGGCTTAAAAACGCCACTATAGGGCTCCTTGAATATAGAGCAATCACACTTATAAAATTTTTTTTTGCATGGAACTCGATTTCCTGAAACTCGAGTTCCATGGAAAATTTTTTTTTTAATATTTTTTTTAAGTTTGATCGGGCATAACTCGATTTTCTACAAATCGAGTATTTAATTGAACTCGATTTTAGGATAATCGAGTATCAAAACAGGGACACACTCCTATATAGTTTACAAACAGGGGCATGTTGCTAATTTTTTTCAAAATTAGGGGTAAAATGCCAGAATCCTCGAATTATGATAGTAGAAATGTAATTGAATTAAAATATATACCTTTATAAATAAAAATGTATTTTTTTATTTTTATTTTTTTAATTTAATACATAAGAGAGAGAAGGGGATTTAAACTCTATACATCCCGTTAGAAATGCAAGAAGATGCCAGTTGAACAATTAATGCTCTTTTTTTTCTTTTTCTTTTTTTCTTTTTTTTGATGGGAACAATTAATGCTCTTGGCAAGCATATAGATATGGTTGTAAATGTAGCATACATCTATATACATCTATATGCATATATTTACTTGAAACATAGAACGGAAGGTTCTTGATTGAATTTCTCTTTTATTTATTTTTTTTCAGAATCCTCTTGAAAAATGTTTAATATTTTAAGTTTAAATAAATATCTTTCTTACGATTATATTCACTTAATAAAATATGTTATGCAATATACTCCCTCCTTCTTACTTTTTTTGTCCTGTTTGAAAAGTCAATCTTTTTAAGGGAATATCATTTATTGTCTTATCTACCTTTTAAAAATGTATAAGTTTCCAAAACTACCCTTAAAAAAATTTATTAAAAAATTGAATTAGTAAATTAATAGGGGTATAATAGGAACATTGGTAATTAATGACTTTTATTTTTAGAAATAGAACAATATTTTGGGACATCTCAAAATGGAATAGAGGACAAAAAAAAGTAGGATGGAGGGAGTATTATATTTTAAATAATTACCAATTACTCTTAAATGCTAATTGGAAATTTTTTTTTTTTTTTTTTTTTTTGCTATTATGGATTAAGGTATTATTGCTATTATGTTGAATGTTTCTAATTATGATTTTTGTTAGATTTTATATTCTATTATACCTTTTAGAATACTATTTTTGTTATTGAGGTATTATTGCCTCTCCCATGTTTGATTAGAATAGCAGAAGCAATCATAGACTAAAGAGAATAAGTTCAACAAGGAATTGATGTAAGCCCTCCCCGTTTACACCCTTTCATAACACTTTTTCACATCATTACTCTTCATATGTCACAATACTCTCACTCACATAAAAATTCATATTACTGTGATAAAAAGTTAAACAAAAAAAAAAAAAAAAAAAAAAAAACAAAAGTGATACCTCAAACCATTAAAGGGCAACCTAGCCCAAGTTTGAAGAGATCTCGATTCGAGTGGGCAACGTTTGGTTGTCAATTCCTTGGCAGTCTGGTGTGGCTGCCTCTTCGATCCTCTCTTCAAAATCAGATTAGGTCACCAACACTATCTCTAGTTTATGCACCCTTTCTCTAGCTTGTGTTTTTGATCTGTTGAAGAATCTCTTTTATTTTTATTTATTTTTATAGTATATATATAAATTTTAAGAGTGATGTTTCATGTTTATGTAGCTGATTGAGACTGAGAGTATTTTGAAGTGTGAAGAGTGATAACATGATTAGGTGTTATGAATGAGTCTTTTACTGAATACTGACTCAACAATTTTAAACAGATGAGAGTCTTTTATTAGAATAGTAGATCATATCACTTGTCCACCATGAGGACCTTATAATTTCTTGAATGAGAGGGTGTAAAAGGAGGTCTACGTCTAGTCCTTATCAAATTTATTCTCTAGAAGAAAGTATTAGATATGATTACTATTGTAGAGCATTTCATCTTCTTAACTAGAAAACCAGCTGGTTTCGAGAAGACAATGTTTTAAGGCCGCTTAAGATATTTGATGAGAACAACATGTCGGTTGGCCAACACTTTTAATGAAGTTTTTAATTCTAAACCAATACTGTCCAAATTTGAAAACGGTAACTTTAGTTTTGGTTGGAGGACTCCCATCAAAATCCGAGCTACAAAATTGAAGCATCAGTTATATCACCATTGTGAAAGACAAAAATAGGGAATAAAAAACACTAACACTGTTGATTATTTTTTTCATATAGATGTATGGTCATCTGTCAGTGCCATATCCAATCCAAGCATACAAACATATCAAATGGAATCACTCAAACTTCAAAGTTACAATTGAACAAACCAAACGAACATTCTATATTACAAGCAGCAAGCAGGCATACCAGAATGCTCTTGGAACACGGTGCCACTAGTTCACTAGTTTGATACAAAAACCCACCACTTGTACAGAGCAAAACCATATACGGTGGTGTAGACAGTCATTCTGATAGGGTAAATTTTAAACCTGCGAAGAAAAAGAGGAACTTTTAAAACAAATCAGCAAACATTTGATCCTCAATTACTTATAGTCAAGCCTTCGGGGTCCTAAGATCACTGACATTGACCTATAAAGGCTTGGACATTGACCTAATTCTTCAAATACACTATACACCATGTGAATGACAAGCCATTTGTTTCAATGTACGTTAAAATTGATCAGATCAGATCATCTCAAATGTTGTTGATCATCCCTATTAATGTAGATTACTAAAGCAAAACATTAGTTCATATAATCCATTTTCAATCTCACTCGGCATTTGTTAACAACTTTTTCTTTAGTATTTTAGATTATTTGTTTATGTAAAGTTTTTTAAGCCTTACTTTTTCTAGATACAATTATACTTTAACCAACTTTAAGCAAATAATCTTTAGTAAGAAGCTACATCCAAATAATCTTTAATTCTACCATATTTTTGGTCCAAAAATATGGTAGGCCATCTCCATCTACACCATTGGGAGCCACCATATGATACACCAGGCAGACCAACATGTAAGGTGATACTGATTTTGATCTGTGCTGGGTCCCAAAGAGGTGCACTTAAGTTTTAAGGAAATGCATAAATTGCAGAACTGGATTTAAAGGAGATTCGCTTACTGCCACATCTAGCTATTGATACAAATCTCAGAAGTGGAAAATTTTTACAATGAGCATTCAAAATCTCCATCCCTAACCATGCTCCTTATCTTAACCGAGCATGAATTTTTTTATCCATATTGTTGTGTGGTTAGAGATTGGACTTTGATGCGATAACAAGTGCCCTCAGTCCAAGCAATAGGCCACATGCATGAGTTTGAAGCAATCTCTCTAAAACTATGGCAAGGCTGCCTACCTATCACGTTTCTTAATTTTCATAGAATAAAGACTTTTGTGTATGGTGCAACCTTGTGACCTTAATCATTGACAATGCCTATAATCCATATCATTAATAATAGACATTGGTTGGTGTTGATAGAGTACTGTTATAATTAGAAATCAATTTTCACAACTAAATCAACAAGTTGTTATTAACAACACATACCTATTTATTATTCATCATTAATAACTTTTTATCTCGACAGTTGTGAAACATTTATTTTTTATATCATGGTTAGAAATTTATCCTAAATTAATCTACCCCACCACTGCCTCTCTGGGGTCTTAAATCACAAACCCCTCTCCCCTAAGTACGTACCTAGGGAGGTGTCTATAGACTTATTGGTGGACTAATGCATTCTAAATGTTTTTATTTTTGTTTTTAATGTGGTTTCGCTAACCCCAAGTCCAAATTCCATCAAGAACACTAATAATTCCATTTCTAACCATGTCGTTTAGCTTAATTGAGAAGAAATTTATAACATTCATTGAAAACTAGGACAACCCAATACAATACCCCTAGTTTCTTTCTTTTCCTTTTTCCCAATGCTTAAATCCAAAACAAGAAAAAATTAAAGTTGAAAAGTTGAGTTACAAAAAGAAAGGAAGAAACCAATAACCTTTTCGATCCAGATCTTGTAGAAGCAATATGAGAGGCCCTTTCCTCGGCAGTAACCGGTGAGGTCCACCTAGAGCAATCACGGTTGAAGTAGCCCCAATCGGGTAAGAGAACCCCAGCAATTCCAAGCCCACCCACCACGTACGTAGCCATCATTTTCTTGAATGAACGCGTGCTTATCCCAACTACCACTATGATTGCGGCTAGCCATATCAGAGAGGTGCGTAGTGCTGCGTCGTTTGCCATGGATATAGACTCAGATGCTTTGCTCAAGCTTTAGGAGTATTAATATAATGAAGAAGATGACGGTGATGGATGGGGATGGCCATATAGAACTACTTTGCCTTTTTGACACGAAACACTTAACTGGCTAAGGTAGTTGAGCACTGCTTTAAATGCCAGTCCCCAAGTAGCGGGCTTTTAACTGTTAAGCTGTTCTTAACTTCTTAATAAACACTACACTCCATTAGCAATAAATCATTAAATCTACTTTCTTGCAGTGTGTTTGTTTGCACTTGGGATCCGAGCCATCAAAGGAAAACATATGAGGAGAGACAGGGAACTAGGGAAAGAGTTTTCCATACTTGTGGAATTTGGATAACTAAAAATATAGTTGTACAGTCGTACTTGTCCGGTTTATTTATAAATAAAATGATCTTTAAGGCATTTGGGATGGCTAAAAATGCTGGTTAAATGGAAAACAATTTCGATTCATCAAGAAAAATAATGCTTGGGGTCTATTTAGATACTGCTTATTTGCTGAAAACTAAAAATTTATTGTTAAAAACATTGTAACAATATAAATTTTAAATATAAATAGTACCGTGTGGAACCCAACAAAATATATCATCTACATTTAAAGTGAAGTTGGCTGATAAGTGCACAATTACTATGGGACCTGTCTTTTAAATGCCAAATGCAAACATACTGAGAAAAACGCTTTCCGAACGGTCTCTTAATTTATTACGGGGTATATTCGTGTAAATTATTTTATGCTCCCCGAACAAATGTTTGTCTCGTCCTCTAGAAGAGTAGAACCCTGCATGCAACACCCTTGTCTCAACTTGTGATGTAGAAAGTAGAAACCCAACCACCGATCTACTTTTGATTGGACACTCGTAATTACTTTTGTTGAATTTTGATGTGATTTAAAGAACTAATTCTAGTTGATTTGCTTCTTCTTCTTCTTCTTCTTTATTTTTTTTTTTTACGCTTAGGGTTTGTTTGAGATCCACTTATTTTACTGAAATTGAAAACTTTTTGCTAAAAATACTATAGATAATAGTAAAAATTTGCTGAAATAGTATAATGAGATCCATAAATAGTATCAAAAAGTACAGTGGAGCCCATAAATAGTAACAAAAATGAGCTGAATAGTAAAATAAGCTGACTTTTTAATTTGGAGTCAAACGCACACTTAAAGAAAAAATGATGTGAGTTTTCTTAGTTCGCTCCTAAAATTATGTTGTGCTTATTTTTTGTGAAAAGGAATCAAGAAATCTAATTTGCGTAAGGAGTAAAAAAATTGCCTTTGTTTATTTGGGAGCAATTTATTTAACTTTTTATTGAAATTTTTTTGTTAAAAATATACTAAAATAAACTTGTACTTTGAAAAAGTATAAAATAAGAAAAAAAAAGGTTTTAAAAATTAATGCATAAAGTAAAAAGTTATCTAATAATCTTTTAAGTATGCATTTGGCTCCAAAAAAAAATAAGCTTATTTTACTATTCAACTTATCCTTACTACTATTTATGGGTCTCATTGTACTTTTTAGTACTATTTATGGGTCTCACTATACTATTTCAGCTAACTTTTACCTTTATTTACCGTACTTTCAACAAAAAAATTTCAGTTTCAGCAAAATAAGTAGGTCCTATGGTACTATGAACAAATTTTTAAGTACTTTTACCTAAAGTCAAAGTTGGGCTTCAACTAAAACCAGGCCCTGGATGAAAAGTGCAAAATAGGGGTTCAGCTTAGATCAAGGTTTTTAGCCCATATTAGACAACATGACCCATCCCTCATAATTCCGTCTTTGGGCCTGAACCCTGCTAGGGAAAGCAGGCCTTTAGATGGTGTTATTCTACAAAATAAGGTTGCTCAAACTGAGTAGTAACCTGCTTTGGAGTTGGCTGGAAATGTGTGTGTGAATACCTTGTATTTAATTTTGCACCATATTATCTTGTTTTTTCAAAAGTCATATTACAAAATTGTCCAATCATTAATTATTAAATAAATTTCTTCAATAATGACAATTTAATATCTAAGGAACTTAATTATTACAAATTATCATAATCCAATTTCAAGAATATATATATATATATATATAAAATTTGAGTCTTACACTCACAAACTTGTTCACAGATACATTGTTATGTTGAGTTTGACTCGTTTAATAGTCGAGTCTAAACTTGAGCTTGAGCTTAGCTCACTTGTTAAATAAATGAATATAAACAAGTTTTTTTTTCTTTTTTTTTTCCTTTTTCTTTTTCAAATCGAGCCCTGAGTTATTTAGAAACGACTTGTTTCATTTATAGTCCTATATGCATGTTGTAAGGACTTAATTTGTAACAATCCCAAACTGGTATTGGGTTCGTACGTTAAAGGCCCAAACAATAAAATTTGTAGAGCGTGGGTATCCAAGAACTATGTTAACTCTAAAAAAAAAACGATTAAACCTCACGTTTATAGATAGATTAACACAAATATAACGATCAATTTATCTTTGAAACAAATTCAGTTCTTTGGTTCATAAGGTTTTCTTCTGAATATTCTTTGTTTTTGGCCTCCCGATCTCCCTGCCTCAATGCTTTCTTTCATGTTATATACTGCCCTCTTGATATCATCTTCACCACACACGTGTAAGTTGGGTTCAAGGGATCTCTTTCTGTCCCGTCTAACACCTTTTGGAACCTCCAACTAGCAGCTGTAAGGCTGCTTCATCACTGTTCAGGCATCACCTCCACATTAATGCGGCCAAAGAGTTGGTTAGGAGGAAATTAATGCAGAGGCAGTTGTTGTTATAGATATTTGTTTGCCTTTTCTTTCTTACCCTTGGTCCCATATCCCACTTTTAGTGGTAACGTAGCTCTGAAGTACGTTTGTAACAAGGTGGCGTTCTGGTCGTCCTCGGACTCATATTGTCGAGAAGGATTTTGTCCTCGAACGAATACTGAACTCACCTTACGTGATATCTACTCTTCCTTTTGTTTGGTTACCCTTACAACCTGATATGGGCCTCTTCGGACAGATTTACATCCTTGGAAGGGCCACAGGCCCAATTAACTAGACTTTAATAATTTATTGATTAACCGGCCACCACAATAGCCCTTCAAAATCTTGCTTTTCGACTCCTCAGGAGAAAAGATGGATTTTGATGTCATGAGCCCATACCCGTCTATGTCTTGGGGCATGCTTCTAACACTTCAGCATCTCGAGCGTGACAGCATTAAATTTTGGCGACGCCCCTATCTCCCCCGTTCAACGATGAAATGTAAATCGAACGGTAGGGGGTCTATCTCGTTTCGCGAGTGGGAACTTTACCGCTCATAATTTCTACACGACTATAAAGGCGTTCTCAAATCAATTCTCTTTCTTACCTTCAGTGATCACATGGTTCTAGAGTTCATACACTGAACCTGTCTTTCTCCTTTTTCGTCATTTTCCTGGCGTCTACAAATACTCAAATCTTGTCCGAGGTCCCTCTTTCAAACCTGTAAGTTTTCTCAAAACCTTTACCGCTTTTATCTTAAACTTGTTAATTTCTCTATTAAATCCTTTAGAAAAATGGGGAAAAAGAAGAGTACGTTTCGATGTCTAGTTGAGTCCGAGGAAGGTATGAGAAATTTTCGCTCTAAGTATAGGATCCCCTCTACGGTGGGTATGAGGTACGCAGCCCAAGGAGAATGGGCCGACGCTAGACAAACAGGGGAAGTGGTTATTCCCATGATTGCCTTCATAGAAGGCGGGATGACCATCCCCATGGGTAGTATTACTAGGAGTTACCTTAGGTTCTTTAGGTTATCCCCAACTCAGTGTGCCCTAAATATGTTTAGGGTCCTGGGAAGTATAGATGCTTTGAACGAGAGGATGGACCTAAAACTAACCCATCATGACTTGGATTAGGTGTACAATCTCCACCACTTGAAGGGGAAGGGGTATTATCTCAAGTCGAGATATCCCGAGGTGAGGCTGATTCAGTGCCTTCTCACTTCGAACAAGAACCTAAAGGAGGATTTCCTTATCTTCTCTGGGGAATGGCACGATGGTCTGCCATGCCCCGTGGAGGAAGGAGTACCAGGTGGGAGTATAGTCATAGATTCATAACATTTGGTTTACATATACATTTTTTTATTTTGAGTCTTGATATTCCTATCTCTAACAACGCTTCACTTCAATTCAATGGTTTTGCAGATAAACGTTACACAAAGCCCAACCTTAGGTTAGTCAATAAGGCGAGCTTGGATAAGGTATTGAAAGCCGAGATATACGTGAACGAAGCTGACGGCCAACTCCGGGCAGCACATTTAATCCTCGGCTATACCCCCCTATCGTTTGCTTTCCAGGCGCCGAAGTGCGTGTTCAGAGCCCGTGATCCTCGACTTCACCGTATCAGTGTTGCCTTCAAGGGGTTCATTGTTCTAGAAGGTATTCCACTTCCCCAAGATACATCCCGTACCGAGCACCTTTTTGTGGCCGACGTCTCGACAGGAGCCTCTTCATCCCAGCCTACCCTCAGAGAAGAGGAAGTAGAAGAGAAAGAGAAAGAGGAAGAAGAAGAGGAAGAAGTTGTAGAACTCTCAAACTCCTCAGACGATTTTGGGATTTTTGATCAATCCATACGCTCCGAAGAAGATTCTAACGAGATGGGGATACAAAGGAAGCCCCAAAGAAGTTTGATGGAGTTGATGGAAGGTCAGCCCAGGAAGAATGCACTAGCAAAATCAACTCAATCCCAAGTTCCTTCTCTTCCCTCCAGGTCTCCCCCTCCTGCTCCTCACCAGCCAATTCGTCCTGATGCTGCCAAGTTAAAAAGGTGCAGGGAGCAGAAGGGTAAGGAGGTGGTGGACGTTGGCAAGTCTCATCCTACTCGCGAGGAGGATGTCCAGTGAGTTGCAAAGCAGCAAAAAACCAGACACCAAGCTCCGCGAGGCCAGGAGAGGTCTAATACCCAATTTTCTGAGCCACAAGCATGGTTGCCAGCACCTATGCATGACGGGGAGCCCCTACGAGATGATGCATCTATTAGAGACTTCAATGGCGGCATTGGATGCCACATAGCCTCGGCTATAGATGAGGCCCTGTTGCTCCCAAGAGATATGGCCGAAATAAAGAATGTGAGGAAGAATGAGCTCATCCTCAACAATTAAAGATACTTGGGCATGGTAAGAAGTTGACTCTTTTCTTTTTTCTTTTTGTGATCATTACTCACTGATATGTACTTTTTACTGACTATAATGTTAACCTCTTCCTTGCAGATTATCCAAAATACTTTCAAGCTGGATGAGATGTTCAATATCTGCTCCAATCAGCTAGATGATGAGAGGAAGAAATGAGCAACGGCTGTACAGACTTTGTCCCAATCCGAACAGGATTTGGCCAATGCGAGGAAAAAGCTACTTGCAAAGGAGCAAGCTCGCAAGAGCGTCAACTCGGCCTTGGAGGGCTATCAAAAGCAGGCCGAGGACCAGGGGAACCACTTGCGTGAGGCAAATGCAGAATTAAAAAAAGCTCGGGCGCAAGTTGCAACCCTTAAAAAGCACTTGGAGGAAACACAAAAGCTGAGGGAGCAAGTTGAAAAGTCCAGGGAGCAAGCTGAGAAAGCAAAAATCGAGGCTGAACAGGCAACGAATGAAGTTGAGCAGAGAGGCTATGAGGTCGGTATAGTTGAGACTGAGGAGGCTCTGAGAGCCGAGGTGCCAATGGTGTGCCGCATCTACTGTGCCAAAACTTGGGATGAGGCCCTTAACTGTGCTGGGGTTGAGGCTTCATCCGAGTTAAGGAGGCCAGAGAATGTATTCTATCCTGAAGCAATCCGCCCCTCAGCTCCTCCAATCAATCAAGCTGAAGTCACCCCCTCAATCGCTAACCCCAATGAGGAGGTTTTGCCTCCAAGTCTTCCTCCTCCTGGCCAGCCAGAACCAGCTAAAGAGAATATTGCCCCTCCAGAAGCCTCCTCGGCCAAGACTGCAACCGCTTCTGAGGCAGAGGTGGCCTCCCAAAGTTTCCAACAGGATTTGGCCTCCACAGTCTTGCCAGCTGGGGGAGCTACTAAGGATAAAGGGGAAGTCACCACCTCGGAGGCAGACAAACCAGCCAGCCAAGCTCCAAAGATCCAAATTAAATTGAAAAAATAGGACTTGTTTTGTAATCTGATTAGAAATTTTGTAAGGATTCTTATGTTTACTTGCTTACCGCTATTGCTGCTTTATGTTATTTTTGTACTTGTTTACTGTGTTATTGTAATTTGGATGGATTCATTTTGACTATCCTTTGTTTGCATGGTGAAGTATTACTTATAAATATCGCCAGTTGGTGATTAAACATGGGTGATAAGCATTAATACTACGAGGTCTCAGGGAGGCATTTTAGATACATACGTCTTCTTTCTAATCAATTGAAACTTTATGGAAAGTTCAAAAGTTGAATAAAGTTGGGTCTTCAGTACTTCGATTGTACATTAAATGATGTTCATAGATTCCTATTTAACACTTCAGTAGATGTTGTAGGGCATTAATTTCCACTAAGTTTGTGATCCGAGGACCTGACATAACTTAGTTTCTGTTTAACACTTCAATACATATCATAGGGTATTAATTTCCACTAAGTTTGTGATCTGAGGACCTGACATAACTTAGTTTCTGTTTAATACTTCAATACATATCATAGGGTATTAATTTCCACTAAGTTTGTGATCCGAGGACCTGACATAACTTAATTTCTGTTTAATACTTTAATACATATCATAGGGTATTATTTTCTACTAAGTTTGTGATCCGAGGACCTGACATAACTTAGTTTCTGTTTAATACTTCAATACATATCATAGGGTATTAATTTCCACTAAGTTTGTAATCTGAGGACCTGACATAACTTAGTTTCTGTTTAATACTTCACCACACATCATAGGGTATTAATTTCCACTAAGTTTGTGATCCGAGGACCTGACATAACTTAGTTTCTGTTTAACACTTCAATACATATCATAGGGTATTAATTTCTACTAAGTTTGTGATCCGAGAACCTGACATAACTTAATTTCTGTTTAATACTTCAATACATATCATAAGGTATTAATTTCCACTAAGTTTGTGATCCGAGGACCTGACATAACTTAGTTTCTGTTTAATACTTCAATACATATCATAGGGTATTAATTTCCACTAAGTTTGTGATCTGAGGACCTGACATAACTTAATTTCTGTTTAATCCTTCAATACATATCATAGGGTATTAATTTCCACTAAATTTGTGATCCGAGGACCTGACATAACTTAGTTTCTGTTTAATACTTCAATACATATCATAGGATATTAATTTCTACTAAATTTGTGATCTGAGGACCTGATATAACTTAGTTTCTGTTTAATACTTCACCACACATCACAGGGTATTAATTTCCACTAAGTTTGTGATCCGAGGACCTGACATAACTTAGTTTCTGTTTAACACTTCAATACATATCATAGGGTGTAGAAACATAAGATGCATGATTAACATAAATTAAAAGAAAAACCCAAACTAGACTACTTTTATTAATAATAATACCTCTTGAGATTATTTACATTCCAAGGATGAAGTACAGTTTTTTCATCTAGGTTTTCCAGATAATAGGCTCCTATTCCGGCTACTGAAATAATCCGATAAGGCCCTTCCCAATTAGGCCCCAATTTTCCCCAAGCTGGATTCTTGGTGGTCCCTAGAACTTTTCTCAGCACCAGATCTCTTACGGCTAACGGCCTCAGCTTCACATTACTATCATAGCCTTGCTTGAGTTTATGCTGGTAGTAAGGCAATTGGACCATTGCACTCTCCCTTCGTTCTTCAATCAAGTCTAAACTTTTTTCCAACATCCCATCGTTACTGTCTGAGGAAAATGTACTGGTCTTTAACGTTGGGAATCCAGTTTCTAGAGGGATGACGGCCTCGGCTCCATAGGTCATGGAAAAGGGAGTCTCCCCTATTGAACATCGGGGCGTTGTTCGATAGGTCCAGAGAACATATGGCAATTCCTCTACCCATTTTCCTTTTGCATCATCCAGTCTCTTCTTAAATCCATTGACTATTACTTTGTTAACAGTTTCAGTTTGCCCATTCCCTTGAGGATAAGCCGGAGTAGAATATCTGTTTCTTATACCCAAGTCTAAACAGTATTGCCTAAAGGCTTTGCTATCAAATTGAAGTCCGTTATCCGAGACCAGAGTGCGCGGAGTTCTAAACCGCGTGACAATATTCTTCCAAATAAACCTCTTAACATCTACGTCTCTGATGTTAGCCAAGGGTTCAGGTTTGACCCATTTAGTGAAGTAATCTATGCCAACCAACAGATATTTTTTTTTTCCTAAGGCTTTAGAAAAAGGGTCGACAATGTCCAACCCCCATTGAGCAAAAGGCTAAGGGCTGGAGAAAGGGTTAAGAATTCCTTCAGGCTGGTGGATGTTTGGAGCGAATCTTTGGCATTGGTCACATTTTCTAACATACTCCTGTGCTTCCTTCTGCATATTTGGCCACCAATATCCTTGTGTAATGGCCCGGTGTGATAGGGACCTTCCCCCTGTATGACTTCCACAAATGCCTTCATGCAGCTCTTCTAGGATTGACTCTAACGTCTCAGGATGCACACAAAGCAGGTACGGCCTAGAGAAGGACTGTTTGTATAACTTTTTGTCCTCGGATAACCAAAACCGAGTAGCTTTCCTCTGTATTTTCTCGGCTTCTACTTTCTCTTCGGGCAAGATGTCACTTTCAAGGAATTTCAATATGGGATCCATCTAGCTCAGCGCTAGATTGGCTTGATAAACCTGGCAAACGTCGTTTTCTGGTGAGGTGGGGGTATGCAAATCTTCAACGATGATCAGCCGAGGAAAATTCCGTACTGAAGAGGTGGCAAAGGTTGCCAACGAATCGGCGTGAGTATTTTCACCTCGGGGGATATGCGACAAGTCAAAAGACTCAAACTTCGTTTGCATATGCCTAACTTGGCTCAAATATCCCTGCATTCTTGGATCTCGGGCCTCCAGCTCTCCTTTCACTTAACCGACTACCAATCTTGAATCCGAGAATAATTTTGCTATCTTTCCGCCCATTTTCTGGACCATACTCATTCCCATCAACAAAGTTTCGTATTCTGCTTCGTTGTTAGTAGCCGAGAATCCCAACCTCAAGGACTTCTCAATGATGATCTCTTCAGGGGATATCAAAACTAGCCCCAATCCTACCCCCCATTGGTTTGTTGCCCCGTCCACATATACCCTCCAGGAGGATCTGCCTTGTGTGGATATTAGACCAACCGATTTTTCATCCATGTTGTCTTGCTTCATATTAACTTCTTCTGGGCACTCGACGAACTCGGCTACCAGATCGGCAAAGACTTGACCTTTCACAGAGGTGCGAGGCATATACTTGATATCGAAAGCACCTAGAATTGTGCCCCACTTAGCAATTCTTCCAGTGTAGTCTGCACTTCTTAGTATGGACTTGAGAGGTAACTGAGTCAAGATAATCACAGTATGGGCTTGAAAGTAATGCGGAAGTTTGCGTGTTGCATGGACCACCGCCAAGATGGCCTTTTCCAATGACAAGTATCTCACCTCGGCCTCATGAAGGGACTTGCTTACATAGTAACTAGTCTTTAGACGCCACTATCCTCTCGTATTAAGACAAAACTAACTACATGGGGGGCAACTGCCAGATAAGCAAACAATACCTCATCCACCTCAGAACTAGACATGATAGGCGGCCTGGACAGGTATTCCTTCAACTGTTAGAACGCCACAGCACACTCCTCGAACCATTCAAATCCTTGCCACTTATGCAATAGACGGAAAAAGGGACGACACCTCTCGACTGATCTGGAGATAAATCGGTTCAAAGCAGCTATCATTCCAGTCAGTTTCTGTACCTCTTTTGGATTCCGCGGTGCCTGCAAATCATTGATGGCCTTAATCTGATCTGAGTTCACTTCAATTCCTCTATGAGTCACCATATATCCCAAGAACCTCCCGGAGCCTACACCAAAGGAACACTTTGAAACATTTAAGCGCAGCTTATGCTTTTTCAGTATTTCGAAGATATTCGTGAGATCTCCCACATGCTCGGACACCACTTTACTCTTCACTACCATGTCATCGATATAAACTTCAATGCTTCTACCTAGTTGTGGTTCAAACATTTTAGTCATCATCCGTTGGTAGGTAGATCCGGCGTTTTTCAAACCGAAGGGCATCACTTTGTAATGATAGTTTCCAATAGGGGTGACAAAAGTAGTCTTCTCCTGATCATCCGATGCTAGTGGTATTTGGTGATATCCTTGGAAGGCATCCAAGAAACTCATCCTAAGATGACCCACGGTTGCATCAACCAATTAGTCTATCTTCGGCATGAGAAATGGATCCTTGGGACAAGCCTTATTGAGGTTCGTGAAGTCCACGCATACTTGCCACTTTCCTGTCTTCTTCTTTACCACCACCATATTGGCCAACCATTAAGGATAAAAAACTTCTTTGATAGCCCCAGCCTGCTTGAGCTTGGCCACCTCACTCCTGACAGCTTCGGCGTGCTTTTTCGATGGTCGCCAAGGTGGCTGTCTTTTGAGAATAACGGAGGGATTCACGTTGAGTCGATGACAAATGAAATTCGGATCCACTCTCGGGACTTCATATAGGCTCCATGCGAACACATCTACATTTGCTCTGAGGAACTCCATCAATCTCTCCTTCTCTTGCAAAGGCAATTTAGCCCCAAACTGGAAAATTTTTTCCGGATCATCATCAACAGTTACCCTCTCCAAATCTTCACACTTTACCTCGTCGGCTAGTACATCCACGGGTAATGCTGGGGGCTTTAATTGCTATAATTCATTATCGGTAGTAGCCGAGGTCTCTGCCTCTGGCCGATATTGTATAGCCGCTACTAGGCATTGCCTAGCTGCCACCTGGCTTCCTACTATCTCCAATACTTGGCCTCCGGATGGGTACTTTACTTTCTGATGCAGAGTAGACGAGACTGCTCCCAGGGTATGAAGCCAAGGTCTGCCCATAATAGCCGTGTATGGAGAGAAAACGTCTACGACAATAAAGTCCACCTCCACCACATCCATACCGGCTTACATAGGTAGTCTGATCAATCCTTTCGGAGCGACCATCCTTCTTTCAAAACTAACCAGAGAGGAGCTATAGGCTGCTAAGTCCTCTGGCTTCAGACCTAACCCCTTATACAAGTCTAGATACATTATATCCACAGCGCTACCTTGATCTACCATCACCCTTTTGACATCATACCCACCAATTCTCAGCGTGACCTCCAGAGCATCGTCATGGAGCTGTATGGTTCCAACCTTGTCCTCATCCGAAAAGCCCAGAATCAGGGGGACGTCCACCCTGACTCTCTTCAACGCTTGGCAATGATCCTCGGCCGGAGATCGGAACACCGACAGTACCCTGGAAGGGCAAGATCCAGTCCTCCCTGGGGCAGCAAAAATAACGTTGATTGTACAAAGGGGGAGTCTTGAAAAGGCATCCCCACGCATCTCTGAGCCTGCTTGACTTGCCCTACCACTGGAATGATGCAAGAGTTGCTTCAATTTCCCCTCTCGAACCAACTGTTCCAAATGGTTCCATAAATTCCTACAATCTTCCATCATGTGCCCATGATCCTGATGATAGTGGCAATATAGGTTCGGGTTGCGTTTCTTAGGCTCTCCCGCCATCTTGTTCGGCCATTTGAAAAAGGGTTCATTCTTTATCTTCTCCAAAACCTACTGCACCGGCTCCCGAAACACTACATTAACCACCTGGGTGTCCGCAGAACCTGATTGCCCGACAAAGTCTTTCCGAGGTCAGTTGTTATTATAACGGTCCGACCTGAAATCCTTCCTCTCCTGAGGGATCACCTTAGCTTTTCCTTTTCCTTGAAGTTGATCCTCTTCTACTCTTCTGTACTTATCAATTCTGTCCATCAACTGGTGTACACTGGTAACAGGTTTACCCGTTAGGGATTTCCTTAAATTATGATCGGCTGGGAGGCCAGCTTTGAAAGTACTTATGGCCACATCGTCATGCTCTCCTTCTATTTCATTAAACATTTTCCAGTATCTATCTGAATAAGTTTTGAGAGTCTCGCCCTCTCGCATGGACATAGATAGCAAGGATCCCAAAGGCCGAGGAACCCTCTGCATGTGATAAAGCGAGCGCCAAAAGCCCGGGTTAGCTTTTTGAAGGACTCAATAGAATTGGCCCTTAAACCGTTGAACTATCTCATCGCCACCGGACCCAAACTCGACGAAAAGACCTTGCACATCAGAGCCTCGTCTCTGGAGTAAATAGCCATCTTTTGACTAAAATGGCTAACGTGTTCTACCGGGTCAGACCGGCCATCATACAGGGTGAATGTAGGCTGGTGGAATCGCCGAGGAAGAACTACATCTTCTATATTCCTCGTGAAGGGTGATTTGGAAACTTGGCTCAACGCTTTGTTCATGGCGTTGTTACCCAAGCCCCTGTTAGGCGGGTTTTTGTGCCTATGTCGATGGTCGTACTCCTCTTCATAGGAGAAAGTCTCACTAGGCGAAGTTCTGGATCTCCGCCTATAACTAGCTTCATCCGTCTCCTCGGATGATGGTTCGGAGCAAGGTGGGGAACGTTCTCGCCGAGCATGACCCAACTCTCTTTTCAACTCGTCAATCTCACGTTGCAGGCTCCTGTCATGCTTTGCATGGGAGACATGACTCTTCCCACGAAAGTGACTTTTGATGGTATGAGTTATGCGCACACTCCCCTTACGGCCTTCTCTCCGTTCGGGACTCCGATGGGGATCACCATACTTGGAGTCTCTTGACTCTGCCTGGTGCGGGTTGGCATCTTCTTGATGTGGTCCTGCCGCGTAGTGATGTGGACCCGCTTCCTCCATCATAAACGTTGCATCGGAGTTCTTTTGAGTTAGATCAAGCTCTCCCCACAAACGGCGCCAATTGTAAGGATTCAATTTGTAACGATCCCAAACTGGTATTGGATTCGTACGTTAAAGGCCCAAACAATAAAATTTGTAGAGCGTGGGTATCCAAGAACTAGGTTAACTCTAAAAGAAAAACGATTAAACCTCATGTTTATAGATAGATTAACATAGATATAACGATCAATTTATCCTTGAAACAAATTCAGTTCTTTGGTTCATAAGGTTTTCTTCTGAATATTCTTTGTTTTTGGCCTCCCGATCTCCCTGCCTCAATGCTTTCTTTCATGTTATATACTGTCCTCTTGATATCATCTTCACCACACACATGTAAGTCGGGTTCAGGGGATCTCTTTCTGTCCCATCTAACACCTTCTGGAACCTCCAACTAGTAGCTGTAAGGCTACTTCATCACTGTTCAGGCATCACCTCCACATTAATGCGGCCAGAGAGTTGGTTGGGAGGCAATTAATGCGGAGGCAGCTATTGTTATAGATATTTGTTTGCCTTTTCTTTCTTACCCTTGGTCCCATATCCCACTTTTAGTGGTAACGTAGCTCCGAAGTACGTTTGTAACAAGGTGGCGTTCTGGTCGTCCTCGGACTCATATTGCCGAGAAGGATTTTGTCCTCGGACGAATACTGAACTCACCTTACATGATATCTACTCTTCCTTTCGTTTGGTTACCCTTACAACCTGATATGAGCCTCCTCGGACAGATTTACGTCCTCGGATGGGCCACAGGCCCAATTAACTAGACTTTAATAATTTATTGATTAACCGGCCCCCACACATGTTTATATTGCAAATGCAATTGAGTGTTTGGTTATGTTGGCGGGTAACCTTAAAAGCTTAAAATGTGTTTCTTGTGATTTTTTTTTTTTTTTTTTTTTTTTTTTTGGGTGGAAGAAGAAAATTCAAGGCTAATCTCTATTGAAATTATAGAATAAAAAATTTACAATTGGGCATAGGGTTGTAAATGAATTAAGCCGTTTATAAACAGTTCAAACTTGGGTTGATGAAAAACTCAATTGTTTGTTTATTAACAAGTTAAGCTTGAACCTTAGTTTTAGGCTTGGTTGTGATTTTATTTGGTTTAGATTGCTTTATCAATTCTGTGTTTAGCTTATGTTCATATTCCGCACATACATTGTTTGATAATAAGCTTGAATTGGTAATTTGTAATTTAGGGGTCTAAATGTTCAAGGTGTTTTACATACTAATTAAACTTTCAAAGTAGTCCTAGTTATCTAGGTATCTTATCTCTATTTGAATATTTGAATAATTATCTAGTAATTATATCTAGTTATCTTAGGAGATTGTTACTCTTTAAATAAACGTTTATGGCATTAGGCCAGTTGTTGAGGAATTTGCTATTGCACTGTGGTTTGTCTTCCACCCAAAGGAAGTCATTTATCAATTCCATCTCTGTTGCTTTCAACTTGGTATCAGAGCATGGCCACCAACAAGGACAGAATTGAGAAATTAGAGAGTGAAATGCAGGAGTTGAAAGAGAACATGCAAAAGATGACCACAAACTCCCAATCTCTTGGTTCGTCTATGCGTGAAATTAAAGAGATGCTGTCCAAATCCCATGACAAATCAGATTTTCTCTCAACCCCAAAATCAGATGAGCAGGGGACCTCATCACACACTGGAGAGAAATTAGATCAATCAACTGGATTCAGAAATACAACACACGATCAACCACGACCCACCAAGCTGGATTTTCCAAAGTACTCGGGTGATGATCCAACAGTTTGGCTTGACCGTGTAATGCAATATTTTGACTACCAAGGGACATCTAAAGATCGTAAAGTCACGTTGGCAGCCTTTCATTTGGAAGAGGAAGCAAACCAATGGTGGAAATGGATGAAGAAGTTGTATCGCGAGGAGAAGATTGAAGTCACTTGGGAAAATTTTAAAAAGGAGTTGCTGGTTCAATTTGGGCCAACTGAGGCAAAGGATTTTGACGAGGCTTTGTCTCAAATATGTCAAAGTGGGACACTTAGGGAGTACCAACAGGAGTTTGAGAGACTTGCTAATCGGGTCGATGGTTGGCCTCAAAAGGAATTGGTGGGAGCATTCATGGGTGGACTGAAGGATGACATTGCTTCAGAAATTCAGATGTTCAAACCAAAAACACTCTTAGAGGCTATTGAGTTAGCTAGAATTAGGGATGAGAGTATGGATAGACAACGATGACAAAAGAAGGCAAATCAGCCATAAGCAAATAAGGCAGCCTTGTCAGAACAAAGTGTCAATCCAACCAACACACCTGGACCAACGAGTCAAACAAACAGAACTATAAGTACGAAAAAAATTTATTGGGAGGAAATGAAAAGGTGGAGGGAGAAAAGGCTATGCTTCAATTGCAATGAGAAGTTCACACCAGGACATTATTGTGCAACTTCACAAGCCTTTGTCATTGAAGTTTGTCCACATCAAGAATTCTTAGAAGGTGGTAGAGATTCAGCTTGGGATGACGAACCTTGTGGATAAGGTTCAACTTAGGGGGGGGGGGTGTTGGGCTTTGTAGAGCCTAGTTGTGTTTGATTTGTTTGACAATCCGACCCGACCCGAATAATGTTGCGTGGTTTTTTAATGAGAGATTTACTGAGGCTTAGTCCATGAGCCCAAGCCGGAGCAAATTGCTGAACCACGTAGATATTGTCTTATGCGTGTGATTATTTTTCTTTGGCGTGTGTTTTCTCTATTTTTTTTGTTTCTCACAGGTTGGGAATTCGGGTTAATTCCCTACAGGGGGGGCAATGATGGGGTACTACGTAAATGTCTCATGAGAGCCCTACTGCTGCCCAACCTTTAAGAGTTCTTATTGTTTCTTCTTATCTTTTCTACTAGTTACCTTATTTTTATTTGAATAGTCCTAGTTATCTAGATATCTTATCTCTATTTGAATATTTGAATAATGATTTAATAATTATATCTTGTTATTTTAAGAGATTATTGCTCTTTAAATAAACATTTATGGCATTAGGCCAGTTGTTGAGGAATTTGCTATTACACTGTGGTTTGTCTTCCACCCAAAGGAAGTCATTTATCAATTCCATCTTTGTCGCTATCATTTCAATGCAGGCATACATACTTATGGTAAATATATCATAACTTTTCAACACAAACAATTTCACAAAGTATCATATCATATGTGACGATTTGAGTTTAAGTTCAGATTTTGGTAGGTCCATGAGTGTGAGGTGGCAGGACGTATCAGATTTTTTGAAATATTCTATGAAATACTTTGTGTCGGTATACTAGCTCTAAAAATACATATAATTAAAAAAAAAAAAAATGCATACTTGTCTTATATACAAAACCTCGTCGACAGATAGGTTAGGTCCAGTTGGCTCCTATCCTTGTGAAAAAAGCCAGGTATGGGGTACGAATCCGACTGAGTTAAGACCCTGTGGAACTGAGCCATCACATGCTAACTGAAAGTCAATTAGATTAATTACCTTGTGATTTCTATAATCTTGCAAAGTCATGAATTAGGTTACCCAAGGGACACTCACACAAGTTACTTTCGAAACAAGTTCTCTATCTAGAAGTCCCCTATATTTGAGCTTCATGTCTCCATCAGTGAGATACATTTCTAGTTTTCTGCCCAGGAATTCATGCATATATGCTTATATCTATGATCCATTTGAATCATACATATATACAACGACAAATGCAAATTTGCCCATTTTGCATGACACAAGATTGTGCACAGAATAGCTAACTCGTCTCACCTGAAATTCAACAAGAAAATATTTCTTTTTAGAAAAAAAAAAAAAAAAAGGTTTAATGTGAATTCAACAGTCAGTACTATACTGTATATATACATAGGGGAAGGGTCTTTTTTGTGAGAAATTTGTACGGAGACAAAAGAGAAATAAACGTGGTGATTTAGGGGAACACGTAGATGGCCACAAAGTCTGGGTTTTAGATGTATTGGTTAGAAACTTATTGAAGCCAGCAAATCAGTTCGTTTAGCTGAAATCACAATCAAAGATTATATTAATTAGAATAAAATAGATAACACTGCAAATTTATGTGACATCAGAGACCATTTTATTCAAATGTATGGTCCACCCGACAAGGAACCTTGGCTGGACCAATTTCTCCGGGCATCTTTGTGTCTTATGAGTGTGAACCGTTTACTAACAGATGTAAGGAGTTGGGAAAATGAGGGTTTTACAGCATATGCAACTATGCACTGAGAGAAAAGAAATAAAATTTTAGTTATAAAATGGCCCCCTCAATTCTCTTTCTGTTGGCAATTGACGCTGACACTAGACTAAGTTGATAATTAAATAAGAAATTAGGTTTGAAATTTTGTGATTGTAATGTAAGGTAAGCACTATTTATTTTAAAAAAAAATAGCTAACCCAAATTGTGTGATAGAAATGAACACACTCTTTTTACTTTAATTTTCATTTTTTTTTCTATGGTCATATAGTTATACGCATTGAAATTTGATAGGTCATAGTAGATTTAGATTCTCCAAAATCTGGGTTCTCAAATTTTAGAACTCGGTTGGTGGTTCACTCACTAACCAACTTTAATAAATACACTGGCTTGTGCTACAGGATAACCTTTTACGTTAGCATGTATACTTTGATTTAAAATCAAGATAAGGTGGAAAAAAATGTATAAGATTAAGGTGAATGAGGACAAACCATATATAAACGAATGCCATTGAAGAATTCTCAAGCGTGTACAAACTACATATCGAAATTGGTGTTGCTTTGGGCGTTTGCTGTACCAACTTCCGTTCTAACTGCCCTACCCCCTTGGTCAAATGGGTCACATCCTGTTGTCTCTTTCTAATGGAAATCGAAATATCTCTGCTACCGCCATTTTTTGGTTACTTTTGTGGTATCGATGATTGAATTTGTTTAGGTATTTTATTTTTTTAAAAGAAAAATGTTAAAGGTATTATAAGTTTTACTGCATAAAACCTAAAAATTGATGTGATAATAAATGTAAATGGTGATTCAACAATTTCATAATTGAATTTTGAATTATCTCTTTTTAATTGGTAACATATCAGTTTGTGATATCAACGTAATAAAATTTGTAGTATTTATATTACTACTCTTTTTTTTAATTAATACCTACCCCTTTTGATCTAATCAAAGAGGTGAAGAAGTGCTTTAAGGCATATCTAGCACTGACAAATATAGGCTTCTTCAAGTCAATTTATGGGATGTCATTAATTGGAAATATTTGAAAAATAGAGTCTATATATGTTACATAAATTCCCCTAAGATAAGGTAATCTAAATTAGATTTAAAATATTAAAACCACCAGATATGGCTAGGGAAATGATTTTCTAACAAAAAAATCCTTCAAAAAATTTATACTAATTAATTATATGAAATTTTTTAATATCTACCCTACCCACCATGCACATGCAGTTGACGTATGTAGAATGTTTTACCCCATCATTTGGAATAATGCTAAAGACATAAACTATTTTACAAATATTTTTACAAACAGCTGATGTGGTGAGTGATTATTGGTAAATGAAAAAGTAATATTAATGGTGAGCCTAGATGAAAACCAATAAGAGATTGGTCACATCAACATTTTGTAAAAATGTTACAAAATAGTTTATAACTATAGCATTACTCTATCAATTGTATGAAATAAAGATGATGACCTGCGCAATATTGCACATGCCCATTATGGTTTTTGCTTCAAAATAATTTATAGAAAGTTATATATATATATATATATATATATATATATATGTCACCTTTGCGACATTAGTACATCACCATTATACTATTACTATGATCACACATCTTCAAGATGCTCAAGAAAGACATGGAGTCCCGTTAGAATTAATAAAGAAATCTTTACAATTGAAGGAAATGGAATGATCAAATAAAATACTTATTGAAGGAGAAATCGAATGATCAAATAAAATGATTTGGAACTTAAATATGAAGAAAAAAAGATGAAAAGATTGAGAGGCATATGAAATTGGATGGCAAAAGTGGTGAGGAATTGAAAAGATAGCGAGCTAATAGCTAGGCATATATACCATTCAAACAATGATATTGTTTTTAGGGCTTTAAAATAGCTAATTAATCAGGGAAATTCCTCAGAAAGCAATAAACATGAGCTTGGAAATACAAGGGCATTATGAACTATACTATAAATATATTGATCTAGCAGTAATATAAATTTACCACGGAGGGTATAGGTAGGTTTTATTTTGACCAAAAAGAACCAAAAATATAAAATATAAAATATAAAATGAACGCATTACAAACATATAATAATTCTATTTTTACAAAGTTCCATTCTCAAATCATAAACTGACTTAAATTTTATGTTCACAAATGTTGTCACCTTTCAATTAATAAATTTATACTTTACTATTATGATTAAAAGAAATTAAGATAAAGTTGTAAGTGATTTGAGAATAAATCTAGTATTATAATGTGTAGATGATTTAATCGCATTAACTGTTTAAAAAATTGAGACGAGGCAAAAAAGAAACCCTAAACTGCCTCGTAAACATATAAAATCATTTTGTGGCATGACATACTGGCTAATCAAACATAATAATCCAGAATACGTAGATCGATTCCCTAATGCATAGTGCCTTATATGAATCCAAAATGTAAGACGTAAGTCCTTTGAAGCCATGCAAAAAATGACGAAATAGCTTCTTCTTTGCGTGCATGGAATGGGTTCCTTTGACAAGTAAGGACGTGCCATTTGTTATTACGTACTCTGATTTGAAAGTTTCAGCCTTTGAGGTTACTTTAGTGAAGATTAAGGCTTAATTTATCCCGTAAAGACCAGTTGTTTTCTCCTTCCTTACAGATTATGCCAATTGTGTTCAGACCCTACATGACTACTTTTTATCCGGAAATTGTTTTCATGACATAAAGCGGACAATTATTGCCAATGTTATATTGGTTGCCTACTCGCCTCCGTCAGCAGCTTGAAACATTGAATTGTACTCTAGTTCGATTATTTAAGAAAGAGCAATGATTTGTTACAAACTAAGTTGCAGTAATTTTTGTAAAATATACACATGTCAAGTGGTTATTTGGTGAAAAATTTAATCTTGATAAGGAAATTTTCATTTAAATATAAGCCCGAACAAGTGTCTATTTAAGGCATTGATATATGTGCATTTTTGTAGAAGTTGCTGCAACTTAGTTTGCAGCAGATCCTTTTCCTTTAAGAATTTAGATGTATTTACGTTTAACATGGAAGTGGGTTAGTTCTGTTTATATACAGAATAATTAAATTGAAGCATCAAAGCCTAGTCTCATATATATATATATATATATATATATAAAGGCAAAGTTAAGTGAAAATTCTATTGAATTCTAAATTGGATTTTAATTGTTATCTAATTTTGCGCTATGTGTTATATTTAAGTTTTTAAATTTTTTTGCTCTATATGAGTTAATGTTGTGCAAAAGATATAGGTTTTAGTTAACTTAACTGGAAAAATATCTGATAATTGAATAAGATATTTGAAATTTAATTCCCGCCTACATCAAAAATCGATTAGTGTCTTAGCATTATCTTATGATAAAGAGCACATGGGTTATATACTAGTATGAAATAATGAAAGCAATCTAAACTTTTCCATAAAATCTCTTATAGAGCGTACAAATTTTTAAATTTTAAGTTTTTTGTAGTCTAAAATTATATAAAAAAATAAGTTTATGGATCGAATTGTAAATAATATATTATTTGCACGGAATTTGACATTTTTATTAAAAATATATAATTTAACAGTTAGATTTTTAAAATATATAATCATATTAATTTTTTAATGGGATTTTAATTCTTAGATTACAACTAAATTTGTAACCAAATTTTTTTCCAAATAATACGATTGAAAGAGTCGTACATTAAACAAAATAACTAAACTTTGCAATTGAACCATAAGACTCTTGAGCAAGTAAATATATATGTAGCTAGTTTGTTTCTCTCAAAAATAATTTGTGTACAAGAATTTTTGTTTGGCTACAAGAATTATATTTCTTTTTAATTTTGTTAAACAAGTTGGAAAGATAAAAATGGTGGGGCAACAAATTATTTTTAGCATTTTTATTACTTTTAATTAGCTGACTTTGGTTAAAATTTATTGAGTAATAGTACTAGGGGTACAATTTTTTTCCCACTTGCTAATTAAGATGGCAAATTTTTATTGGAATAACATCACTTTTAAAAAATTATCTCAACAATTAAATAAAAATTGTAAAAAATATTGTGTCACTAGATTTATTAAAATTTATTGAGACATTGATCATTGCACCTCTCTCTCTCGTATTCTAAGAAGGATAATGACTATTGAACACAATTAAGTGTATACATAATACACATAAACTGCAATTTACAAGAGAATTCATATCTTTAAGTCATGGTTTTGAAATTTAAAATCGTAAGTTCGTAACTTAAAGTGCAAACACAACTCTTCTAAGAAAATAAGTCTGCTAGCTCCCCTCCCCATTTTTTTCATGTCGGCTAAGAGTCAAGTGATTAACAAAAAATAGTTTTTTAAGGATGTATTTGTCATTTCATAGAAGAAGAGAGTATGTATGAAACCAGATGTGATAGTAAGCTCGTTCCAATTTGATCCACAGTCCACCTAATAAAAAAGTGAGAGATTTTTTAGTTGAGAATAATCAACGACCAGAATCAGGCAGATGATTGTATATAAATAGCAAGCCCGAGGTTTTCTTGAAACAGAGGGAAGCAGTAGCAAAAAGAAATCAAATATAATTAGATATAGGAACAGATCCCCATGGGAAGGTCTCCTTGTTGTGATGAGAATGGCCTTAAGAAAGGACCCTGGACTCCTGAAGAAGATGAAAAGCTTGTTCAATACATCCAAAAACATGGCCATGGAAGTTGGAGAGCCCTCCCTAAACTTGCAGGTTTTTATTTACAAACCCACCTCTCTCTCTCTCTCTCAAGGCTTTTCTTTATTACAATCTTTTATTTTCTTGGCAGGTCTTAACAGATGTGGCAAGAGTTGTAGGTTAAGATGGACAAATTACTTGAGGCCAGATATCAAGAGAGGGAAATTTTCTCAAGAAGAGGAGCAGTCAATTCTACATCTCCATTCCATACTTGGAAACAAGTACTAATTCTTTCAATCTTTTTTTCTATGAAACTTCAAAAAAGAAAAGTCCCAACTTTGCCTATATATTTTGATTGTGATCACGACTTTAACTTTTATTTGCATTTTGTTCACAAGATGGTCAGCTATTGCGACGCACCTACCAGGCCGGACTGACAATGAAATCAAGAATTTCTGGAACACACATTTGAAGAAGAAGCTGATTCAAATGGGTTTTGATCCAATGACCCATCAACCAAGAACTGACCTCTTTTCCAGCTTGCCCCATCTTTTAGCCCTTGCTAACCTTAGAGACCTGATGGTGGATCATCACCCATTAGATGAACAAGCTATGAGATTACAGGCAGAAGCTGTGCAGTTGGCTAAGATTCAATACTTACAGTATCTTCTCCAATCCGCGGCTCCAATAACCACCAACTCTTATGGCCAAAATGACATCACAGACATGGAGGCTCTTAATTTGTTGAGCTCAATTCCTGCTTTCAAAGAAAACCCAGTTTTAAATTCGTCAAATGTGGAGAATTCATCCTCATTTTCTCCTGGAAATACTACCTTTCAACCACTCCACCACCCAAGCTTATTAGCTCACTTGTCA
The DNA here is from genome assembly GCF_001633185.2 of Quercus lobata. Lineage (NCBI taxonomy): Eukaryota > Viridiplantae > Streptophyta > Magnoliopsida > Fagales > Fagaceae > Quercus > Quercus lobata. The sequence goes on from NC_044915.1 coordinate 36,813,410, forward strand.
GACCCACAAGTCCCTTTCAATTTTCAGACTTCTTTGAATAGTGAGATGGGTCAAGGTTGTAACTTTACAATGGTCAGCCAAGGAGATAACCCACATGATGACTCGTCCTTGGTTTTCCCATTTCCGACTCCTGTTATTTCAACTATGACTGATGATATGTCTTTAAGCAATCCTGGAGATGCTAGTAGTAGTACCTCTAGCTATGGTGGAGCTTCGTCATTTTGGCCTGAACTATTTTTTGAAGATCCTATTATGCATGAGATTTCTTAGTTAATTCTTTCATTTTGGACTGTTTGGAGTTGCATCACCCTTCTATGTTTGTAAACACCTTTTTTTCTTTTTCTTGGTTTTTGTTTTTTTATTTTTTTTATTTGAGTGTTATGTTTGTTGGTTGTAAACACTTAATGCCTGCAGATAGACACATCAACCGCATGTGTACACAAATACATCTCTATGCATGTATATGACACATATATACATCTTATCTTTCAATATATAGTCTTCGGATAGTATGATTGTACTAGTTTAACTTTGAGTTGTGTGCTTCATCCAATCTAAAACTACTCTATGTCAACCTCGCCCCAAAAAGAAACATGTTCCTAAGCTCCCCCCATCTCTCTTTTTTGTTGATATTGCATTTTGTTTGCTTTGTAGTTTGTGTTTATGGCTGATACTCTGATAGTAATATTCAATGGGTCTGTAGAGGAAAGAATTTTGGTACTGCTACTTCCCAGAGAAAATAATGAAAATCTGGTGAATTAATGAATAAAATATATTGCATGATTTACATAAGCAGACAGCAGAGAACTTGCTATAATGGCATTCGCAGACAAGAATTATTTTATTCCTTTGTTATGTTTAATTCCATGTAATTATTAGTAACTAATCAAGAACTTACTCTATATATATTTCCGTCTGCATTTATCAGCCAGCCAGGTGTGAAAGACCATCCGCTTAGCTTCCTTATCAGTATGGATTTAGATTTATACGAAACTAATGCACGGTTAATTTGTTTCAATGATTTTTTTTCTCTAGAAACTGGTTTATCATGTGATTGTTATTAACGGTAAAAATGAGTTGGAAAATGTTTTTTTTGGTGTTTTTGTAAGTACAAAAAGTCAATAATATTTCTTATAATCAAAACAATTATATGAAATAAAACTCTCATTCATAACATTCATATATTTTGTGGAAAGCAACTACACAATTAATGTGAAAAAGTCCACAAACATTATTTAAAAAAATTACAAAAAACTAATATTTCTCATAGTACAAAATAATCATTTTCCATTCAAAATAGTTCAAAATGCCAAGATATCTAAGATTTTTTTTTTTTTTTGGGTATAAAATCTTACGCAAAATGATTTATCTGGTTGAACTTCCATTTTTGGCCTTGAGAGAGAGAGAGAGAGAGAGAGAAGCAACTATTCTTTTTTTGAATCTTTGATCAACAGAGAAGCAACTATTCCAGGTCTAGGAGTTGGTAATTAAAAACACTTTTGTACGGACCTATTTTTCTAACATTAGAGTAGAGATGTATTTGGCTGCAAGAGATGGATTTCCATTAGAGTGATGTATAGTTGTAAGAAATGCCGCAAGATGACATTAGAATGTAAATGTGGGAAGGCTGAAATCCATCAGTCATCAGTGCAAAGGGTTGGTTCCTATTCGGAAAGTTTTCTAATTAAGCTTTAATTGCTTGAGCAATTTTCTATGTGCAAAGGCCATCGGCCATGCATGATATCGGGGGCAGAAGATTAAACTTTCATTTGTTAAGTTCTGCATTTTGACTTTTCATCGTTCTCACGTGGGCTACCCAGCTGCTGCATTTTGACTTTCGGATATTACCTTCCTGCAAGTGTTGGGATAATATAATTTTTAAGGGTTAAATTTGGTGTACACAAACTATTTTATACAATCTTAAACACAACTAAAATGAAGTCATGATTTTAATTGCTTTTGGGGTGTGTGTAAGAATATTGTGTAAAACAGTTTTTTGTGTAAAAAATATTACTCTAATTTTAATATAAAAATATTCCTTTGTATTTTGGGTTGAAATAAAAAAAAAAAATATTCAATAGTATAAATGTATAATAAATACATTTTTATTTTTATTTAAAAATTGATACACCGATTTGTAAGATTTATATAATATAATTTGTATCAATTTGTATGATTTATATAATATAATTTGTAAATAGAAAACACCCACCATTATGCTTTGGCCTATGAAAAATGCTAGCTAGCTTAATTAGTTTGTTGTTTTAAGTCTACTTAGGGTCCATTTGAGAATAGCTTATATATTTAGATGAAATTGAAAACTTTTTATTGAAAATACTGTAAATAAAGCTAGAAGGTAGCTAAAATAATACAGTATGACTCATGAATAGTACCAAAAAGTGCAATGAGACCCATAAATAGTAGTAAAAGTAAGTTACATAGTAAAAAAAGCTGGCTTTTTAAGTCAATGTCAAACACACACTTAGTGTGCATTTGGAACGCACGGAAAACGTGCGTTCTAGCGTTTAGCTAAAACAATGGTGGGTCTTATGCACTGTTCACAGGACCTGCAAATACTTTTTTTTTCCCAAAAAAATAATTTCAAAATTGGGTCCCATAGTACTATTTACACATTTAAAAATTATTTTGCTACAATATTTTCACTTTTCAGTTTTTAGCAATATGCGATATCCAAACATACTCTTAGCCTTCGTTTGGATAATGTTGAAAAGCACCTGTGTCTGCGTCTACGTTTCACTTTTTTTTTTTTTAGAAGAGCATTTCACGTGCATTGTAGGTCCTGTGCAGGAAGAGAAAGCAAAATTATGATTTTTCAGTGGGTCCCGTGCACTGTTCGCGGGACTTGCAAGTACTTTATTCTCAAAAAAAAAAACCTAGGACTCACAGTACTATTCATACATTTAAAAATTATTTTTCTACAGTGTTTTCAGTTTTCAATATTCAATAAAATAAACGGTATTCAAACAGATCCTTAGTGTTCGTTTGGGATGAGCTGAAATTTTCAACTTATTTGCAATTTTATCTTATTTTTTCTATTATTTATGGATTTCATTGTACTATTAAGCTTATTTTTCAACCTTTTTTCTATTTTTAACAAAAAAATTTCAATTTCAACTAAATAAGCTGTTCCAAACGGACCCTAAATACACTTGTCCACTTGGGTATGGTTTACTGCAAATAGCTCATCAATAATAATTATTGTGATTGCTTTGTTATGACAAATCGCAATCAGAATAGGTGAAGAAGATTTGGATATTCAAGAGTTCTTAATTACCATTTCCTTAGGATTAAAGAAAATGGAATTCGTAGTATGGTAAATCTTATTTCCTTATTGAGTGGTTAGATTAGACTAGTTCTTTTCTTTTGAGACATTGACTGCTAAGTTAACTCATCCACCTATTTATGAAGTCTTCATTGTGAAGCTAATTTCTCACACGCAAGTGTTGTTATCCTAATGGACTAAACAAATTACTTGTATATTTTTGAGAGAAGGCTGCTTTAGAGTAATTAGACTTTGATTTATTGAGATCAAATAGTCGTGGTTGTCAAAGCAACATAGAAAAATAGGATATGGTTAGGTTTCTTCCCCCCTCCTTATTTCCTATTAAAACGAGAAAGCAAAAAATTTCACCACCTAATCCTACCCCATTTGTTGGATGCTAACCAAAGTTTCTTATGTCATAGCAATCATGTCAAATAAGATTTTCATTTATATATAATTCATATATGCATGTTATATATTTACATTTAGGTCGTACAATGGATGAATTGGGACTCCACCAGTGATTATAGAATATAGAGTTGGTGCCAACGACATGGAAAACACCACAACAATTGGCAACATCAAGAAAGCTGCTTTTTTGTTTAAATTAATCATATATATACTAAGCAAGTTTTGATCGTATTCTATCATTATATATGAGAGTGGTAGTTGTGCATCATTAGGCTAATCAATATATAAATTAATTAAAGCTCATGCATTTGGCATATAACGATATGAGAGATTGTATGTATACTTGGCAAATATTAAAACCATTATATAGCAAATACATTAAGGCCAAATATTAAAACCATTATATAGCAAATACATTAAGCATCCGTTAACTTTTCTATATATATATATATATATATATATATAACAAATACATTATTTCGTATTAAAAATCTAGGCAGGGAACATCCTGTAACTCCTGTTGCCATTTATGATTTATATATAGGTAGCAATTCAACGGCTAATTGCTATGGTAAAGTGTATCATACCACATGGAGGACAACGTTAATCTGTGCATGATGGAAATGGCTTACAGGGTTTTTTTTTCTTTTATTGTTTATTTATTAATGAATGAAAAATTATCACCAAACACGCAAAACTATCGTGTTAAAAGTACAGAAAGCTAGTAACAACACCCAAACTGTACAAACACTACAACACATTGCCATGCACACAGCTGAAACGAACCAACCATTAATTCAACAATATCATGTATAGTAGAGAACTAACAACTAAGATTCAAACCTAATAAATGTTGGAGATCAAAAGAGTAAAAAATGAAGAAAACATGTAAAAATTTAATGAATAAATAAGAGAACTCTAATGGTTTAGAAGTACTATGAAATCATTGTACTTAGACAATATTTGTCTCCCCACAGAAGTTAAAAAGTAACTATAAATTCGTCACAAAATACAACCAAGCCTATTGAATTTTAGAAATAACAACTTTAGAAAAATTCAGAAAACCCACAAGATTTCATTAGATTGGAATAATATATGGGACTTTAAACAATATATATAGACCATAAAAAGTCACAAACAAAATATTATAATTGTTAGAAAATAGTTAGAACTTAGAACCAATCCCCCAATGTTTAGAAACATTTTAAGGGTGAGTTTGGTTCGGTTTTTTGTAAAAGTGCATAATAAAAAAGTTGAGTTTTCAAAAAGTGCATAATGAAAAAGTGCATTTTCAAAAAGCTGAGTGTTTGGTAAAAACGGTTAAAAAGTAATTTTTGAAAAAGCTGAGTGTTTGGCTAGCGCTTATAAAAGTAGCGGTTTGAGTTGTAAATTACCAAAAATGACAATGTATATATAAGAGCATCTCCAACAAGTTAGGCAAATTTTTGTACTGTTTGACATTTACCTTTTGCCTACTCACTTTTTTAATCAAAATTTTTTTTTTCTTTTTCTATTCATTCTCAACAATTATATTTTTCAACAAAAAATATTACATCCACAATATTTTTTGCAATACTTTCACAAGAATCATAACAAAATCTTATATGGAAAGTTGTTACTAGTTCTAATTTGAACCCACCACTGAAATTATATTTTTACCCATCAATATTAGCTAATTACTTAAAATTTATTGTGAAAATATTGTGGTATTATTTTTAAATTGTGATTTCTTATTTTTTGCCTTTTCTTTCATCCATACGTTTCCTTTTTTTCTTTTTCTTTTTCTCTTGCATTTTGTCCACCACACACATATACCCATCATTAGTACATCCTCTCCTTTTTTTTTTTTTTTTTACTTCCACTTGATTCCAGAAGCTACCTCACTCTTTCTTTCTTTTTTTTCTTTACTTCCACTTGATTCCAGAAGCTCCCTCACTCTTTCTCCAGCTCTCTCATTTTCTTCTCTTTTTTTCTTTTTTCTTTTCTTTTTCTACTTGATTCCATAAACTCTCTAGCTCTCTCTGTGATACGTTTCACATAATTTTTCTTGCCTTTTGGTGTCATTATCTTCAAACACATAGAGACACGCATGGAGAGAAAGGAGAAATCGCCTTTGCTCCACCACACCGCCACCGCTACTCCTCCTCCTCACTGCAGAGTGCATGCAACCAAGGGTCATATTGGCTTCTATTTTTTTTCCTTGTTCTTGATTAGTTGTTATTTCTGATTTTAGATTTGTCAGATCAGCTTCTATTTTTTTTTCTTGATCATTTATTGTTGTTCTAATTTTCTTTTCTGTTCTTAATTTGCTGTTGTTGTTTTGATTTTAGATTTGTTGTTTAAATTATATCAGTTTTATGAAAGACAAATTTTTTTTGCTTTTATTGTAGTGAGCTTCAGGCATGAGAACTGATGAGGACTTTTTATCAGGGTAATTTGGTAATTGATTAACCAGCCCAACGGATAGTTCGAACACGCATGCGCTTTTTGTTTTATGGACCTCCAACGCTCCATAAGTTTTGCATGTTCTCAACGCGTTTTTAGCCTTGGCCCAAAACGCAACTTTTTCCAAAAAGTTGCGTTTTAGACTGAACCAAATGCACAAGTTACTCCAGCTTTTACAGAAACGTGCGTTTTAGCTCCTAAAAGCTGAAACAAACGCACACTAAATATTAAGTGATGGTGCAACTTTTAGTAATAAATTTTGCAGAAAACATAATTCATCATTATCTCACCTAAACCTCGGTCGACAGTGTCCACAATAACCATTAGACAGAAATCTCTTAAGACCTTCATTAGACTGCCAATTAAAGGTCCATCAACAGTCTTACAAAAACACAATATATGCATTTTCACTTGCTTTTCTATTGTTGCTTTCACAGTTTCACTCTATCTCTTATAAAGAGACAATAACACTTTTCCACTTCCAAAGTGGGATCAAAACAAAACTCTTCCACTGCCAAATTGTGATCAAATTTTTATTACAATTTACTTGGATACACAAAATATCCAACAATAAATGAAATTCTTTGAGAAAAAGAATAGTAGAAGGATTTGTAAAGAGAGGAGGAGTAGACGATGGATGAAACTTGGACAAGTTGGAGAAATGAGTATTTTCTCTTAAGGACACATGGACAATTATGCAACTACAATAAATTAAGAGTGTTGTAACATTTATATCCCTTATGCTTAATGTTGAAACCTATAAAACAACACAAGTAAGAGTGAGGTTTGAGTTTGGTGTATTCATGAGGGTGAAAAAACCGAAGCATGTACAACCAAAGACTTTTAAGATGGAATAACTAGGAATAATTGATGCATACAAACACTCATAAGCAAACTTCATGCTAAGAATAGACGAAGAAATCCAATTAAGGGTAGAGATTGTAGTTAATTAAGGCAGCTTCACCCCAAAATGATTTAGGTACAGAAGCTGAGATGAGCAGAAAAAAGAACATAATTGAGTTTATGGTGATGCATGCTTATGCGCAGCTCAACTTGATCATTTTTGTCCCATAAACATTTAAGAGATTAGCAAAATCGATTTTGTTTGCATTCTATGGCATTATCGGAACAAAAGATTTCTATTGTTCTGAAAGTGTATCAATCATTTTTGTGAAGTTTTGATAAATATCATGAACGGCAGCCTGCAGGCCTATGTTTCAAGAGATATAAAGGGTGTTTGGTAGTGTATTTTGAACAATAGTTTCAGTGTTTGTAGGAGGCCTTTTAGTGGTTAAAGTGGGCTGGACTGCCTCCTGCGGTATTGGGCCCGAGTATTCTGAGTAAGGAAGTTGAGACCGGTCCAACTGCAACTCAATTTGGTCCGGCTTGTGTGCAAATTATGTCTCGTCTGCCAAGAGCACGCTTACGGCGGACAGAACGTGGTTCTTATCCTCTGTTTCTGCCGCAAAAGTTTTTTTCTCCAGTTTCTGCCACAGGACTGACTTTTTTTGCTATGTAGTAAAACTTTCTACTGTGCAATAAAGTTTCCTGCTGTGCAATAAAGTTTTCTGCCGTAAAGCCTTCTGTTGTGCAATAAAGCTGTTTGCTGTGCAATAAAGCTGTCTGTTGTGCTTTAAAGCCTTCTGCCGTGCAGTAAAGCCTTTTGCAATGTGAATGACTGCTCTTCATTTTTACCGCAGAAATACTTTTCTACTTCCTGCACATAAACAAATCTAAAACCCAAAGAAAATACCTATCAAACAAATGTTAGTTTAAATGGGTTAGCATATTCTCAAATATATACATACATATATGAGTATATATACTTATACGTATTCACATATATATATATATATATATAAAATATATTTTTGCAGAACATGAGAAACAAGATATATGTATATATATATATACTTATGGCAAGATAATGATTAGTTTGTGTCAACAGTGAAACACGTAATAACAAATAAAGAATAAAGCTTCCGCAGGACGGGTTTAGCAGTATAATAGCTAACATGGTATATATAATGAAAAGGTGATACAGCAGAATAACTAGCACAAAAAGTAAAGATACCACAGCAGGACAACTAATGCAGCAGACGTGATAAAAAACGTGTTACGGCAGGATGACTAAATACAGCAGATATAAGTTATAATGAAATAAATCAAATATATTTGCAATCAAAATTAAGTATTGAATCTTCCCATAGGATAAGTAAACCAAGAAAGAACCCAAACCTCAACTTGAACAACCTTGTCATAAGCTTTTGCCATCAAAGTTGTGCATTTTGGAGAATAGGCCTAAATGGCTACTAGCTATTACTTTTGAGGACATCAAAGAGTGGGTTTGCTAAGAGGGAGGGAAAAGATGGTCTATTGATGCATGCCCCTATTCCTGTCGTATTTTCTCTCTTTGTTTTACTACTTTCTTTTTTTCTCTACGTTCTTTCTTTACTCTTAGTTTCTTATTACTCTCCTGCCGTGGGTTGTTCCTCATTTTGGTCTTTCCTTTTCCTGGGTACCTCTCTTTGGGTGCTTACTACCCTCTTATCATGGGTTTTCCTCCCTTAAGTGCTTCCCTCCATTGGGTCTCTCTCTTTCGGTGTTTTTCTCTCTTCCCCTGTTTTCCCTTTTCTTCCTCTGTTTTTCCTCTTCCATTCCGTCCCTTTTTTCTGCCTAGTTACCTTCCTTTTACAACAAACTGATTCAATGAGATTTCTCCCTTTTACCCCTAGGGCTTCACCAACTGTTTTTGGATTGTTGTGGGCATCCTTTCAAGATTACCCACTCACCCATTGGTTGCCCAGACCATTGCCATTGTTCAATTCATGTCTGTTGCACCACTACCCATCTCACAACAAAATTCCCTTTTGTTTGTTCCTACTGTATACCTCTACCTCACTACCTAGCTCTATGGCATGCATCAGATGGTCACAACCATTTATTACTTCTTTTGGGTAAGATATCATCCCAGCAAGATATCTTTCCCAAAAGAAGTTACGGCAGGAAACCAAATATAGACCCCATTTTCCCCCCACCACCAAACCACGCCCTCTAAATCCCCTTGACCGTGGGCCCACCTCCCTTGTATTGGCTAGGTACAGGTTGGTGGTGCCCTGGCCCTTCTGTGCTTGCTCTGTTATATTCTGTGTTTGCCTCTCACGCCGTTTCTGTCGTAGCAGATTAGCTTTGTTTTAGTCTGCTACGTGTTTTGTCTTATTTCTTTACGCGTTTCCTGCTACGTTTGTCATTTTCCTTTGGTTTGGCTTTTCTTTCCTTCACGTGATTCCTGCTGCTGACACTTCCTACTGCTCCTTGTTTCTTTTCACCGTGCTTCTTTATATTAGCTTTCACGCCTATCCTTTTATACAAAAGAATTTGGGCCTTTGTGGGCCAGATAATGTTGACTGGATCAAAAGAGTCTTAGGCCCAATTTGTCTTTGTTTGCCAAAGCCATTCTGCCAGGGAACTGTATTATGCGGCAGATCTGTATTCTGCGGCAGATTTGTATTTTGCGGCAAATTTGTGTTTTGCTGTAGATTGCTTTTACTTGCACTTATTTCATTGGACCTTTTTGGCTCTTCGGTCTTCCTAATGGGTCTTTGGGCCTTGCTTTTCATTGGGCTTTCTTTCTCATGGCTTTTGGATATGGATTTGCAAAATTGGGCATCAACAGTGTTTAAACAATATTACATGTATTTCTATTTACTTTTTCCACCCACACGTATTTCCAAAAAATACAAACAATGTTATTAGAACAACATTATCAAACATGCCCCATAACAATGTAAAATGAGAACAATCATTCACTGTTGAGAGTTGCCCAACCATGCAGGCATTGGGCTTTACAACATGGTTAGGCCCAATGGGCTCCAACACATCTTAAAGACATAATACCTTTTTTTGAGAATCATAAAAACGTAATAATACCTGTATAGAAAAAAAAATATATATATATAAAATAAATGATACCTAACTCAATTCTTCCCGGCAGAAAACACAATAGTAATCACCTCTATACCCCCAATCAGCAAGCCTATCTTTAATTGTAAGCTTATTCTGCATAGCCCACCAAGCAGCCAAAAAAAAAAAATTAGTGTAAGATAGCAAAGCATAGGAGAGACTACGTAGAGCATGCCTCTTCTTCTTCTTTTCTTTTTCTTTTATTTATTTATTTTATATATATTTTTTGGTTGAATAATGTAGAGCATGCCTTTCTGAACAGTACAGAATCAGTCAGGTCAATTAACATCGAGACTTTCTCAAAAAAAAAAAAAAAATCAGTTAACATCACGCATCCGAATAATTAAAATTTAAAAGTCTTGGATCGTTGAAAACGTTGACACTCACTGATCCCTATTTAACCTTATTAATAATAAGATAATATGCATTATTACACATCATTAATATGTGGTCACTTCACAATTATAAGTGTTTATGAGATATGAGGGACAAATATCGAGATTCAAGTTTTCGTAAAAAATCTTCACACACCTATAAACTTAAGATTAAATTGGAGGAAAATTTTATTTTTTATAAAAATAATAATAATAATAAGATAATATGGGTATGATTAGTTGGTCAATGGTTACTTCATTGCCTTCGCAGTTCCCTCCGAGAAAACTGGTCCGTTGAAATTTAAGTCAATAATGATTATTATCCTCAAGGAGGTACTGCTTTATGCTTGACATAAAAGTCTTATTTTGCGGCTACGGTAGCGCTTTTCAATACTTTAGTTGAGCTTTCCAATCCAATTTCTAAAAGTTCTAGCCAAAAAAAAAGATCCAAAATCTAAAACAGTACTTAATATCTAGGACACATGGACTAATTGATTGCCTAGCCAGAAATGAGGGAAAAAAAAGATTACACATCCTGGACAACTAAGAATATTTAATTTTGCCATTTTGATGGTTTTCAAGTTTTAATTTTCCAAGTAATTTATCTTCAGTATTATCAAGTGAACTGAAAGAGGAGTATTTTTCAAGTGAGGTTAATTTTGATATGTGTATTAAAATACCACCTTAATTAAATAATAATAATAATTGTCAATAGTTTCAAAAAATTGTTTTGAAAAGCTTCTAAGTAGATTAAATGCAAATACTCCTAGTTTGATTACAAATAAACCCAGCCTTGTCAAAGACGACCAAGTTAGCTACCACATGTAGTGGGTTAGAAGTAGGGTTGTGCGTAGGTCAAATTGACAGAAAAAATTTTAACCAATTTGTCATTGACAAGTCGGTTGAAAATTTAGAGGGTTTTAACTTGGTGGATTAATTTTAATTATGTGTTGTATACTAGAAACTTCAAACTTTATTTTATAACTTACGAATAAATTTAAAAAATTCCTTTAAAATCCTATAAACATTGAAAGACTTGCAACAAAAATATAAATCATTAAAGGAAATCATAAGAGGTGTTCACTTTTTCATAGATTAAAGAATTTAAAGTACATGTCTTATGGTAAGAGTATTTTCTAACTTTTTCTCCACAAAAAAAAAAATTAAAAAATTAAAAAAAAAAGCGTATCCATGTCAATATATGCTAATGTAAGGGCGTTGTTTTAGCTCTTAGGTTCAAAAGATGAATGGACTAAGGCTTAAAAAGCTCAGTACAATAAATTTGTAGAGAATGAGCTGAAAAGGTAAGATTCAATGAAGTGGACGATGCCCTTTATGGGCTAAGGATGGTAAGAGAACAAGAAAAAACAATAAATAGAAAAACGTGACACACAAAAATTCTTCCTCTACGATGTCCGAGAAGAGTAATTCTTGAATATATTTTTCTTAGCTTTAATTAAAGTCACTTTTCTTAATACTACAGTGTTTTTACTACAGATTTTTTGTCCCCCTGCCTTTGGAGGGTCTCTCACATTATATAGCTCCCTTCAGGCGATTTTAGCCCTCCATTTGTTGATTGTCCAGTACACCATTTGAGTGTTTGTCCCATCAGACACCTTCCTAAGCCCCCTGTGAGTTGCGGCGGCTAAGGCAGCAATATTCAGAGGTATTCTCCACATAAATGCAGCCAAGGGGTTTGGTGGGATGCATTAAATGTGGGGGCAGCCACCACCCCTTTAGTAATGTCAGGGCCAATCCCTCTCCGAAGCTTTCTCTCAACAGTAGGACTTCCTCTGGCAATGTGTCACTGATGTGTCCTTACTATCCGAGCGTGTGGCCTTCTCGGCATGGCAAGGGACTCCTCGGTCATGGATATGACACATAGCACAAGTGCCTTACTTAAATTCTTGTACCCCACAGCCAACAAATATGTTGGAAAAGTATCATATTTTTCATATCAACATATGTAAATCATGGAGTTTAAAAAAAAAAAAAAAAAAACTTAAAATTTGATATGAAATATTAACGAGAGTTGAATATATATATATATATATATATATATAGAGAGAGAGAGAGAGAGAGAGAGAGGGAGAGGGAGGGTTGGGTCTTAGCGGCTTAAAAAGACTCAATCCACCACCCAACCTCACCCACCACTTTAATAATTGAACCTGCCTAAGTTACTTGGTAATAAATATTATATCCATGAGTAAGTTTTATATGTTGTGAGAGGATGATCTCATGAGATAATCGCTTAGTCAAGAGACACTATGACAAATTGATAAGAAAGTATACTTTATCCTTCTTCATTTTACTGTGTTAATCAATAATTATGGAATATGAAGTCATGGGTAATGGTTGCATACTTGCATATAACATATCACTCACCTAAAAAATATTCCTATAAAAAAAAAGATTATGTGCAATGGTAGAGTTAGGAATTTTGAGTTGAGGGGGGGAACTATTATGTGAAGATAAACTCAAATCAAAATCATAAAGTTACAATTGAAGTCTCATATAAGCTCTTTTTTTTTTTTTTTTTTTTGCTTGATAAAATCTTGAGAATAGAAAATTTCGACCAAATTGCATAGATTATCAATGTTGAATTATTTGAACGCATTAATAGAATTTGAAATTAAGCTAAAAATTAGGAGTTGCACTATTTATTTAAAAAACTTACTACCAAATTATTTCATTCTATTGCAATTGTATATCAATTAAACTCTAAACTCTCTCTCTCTCTCTCTCTCTCTCTCTCTTTGGGAGGGTCAACTCCTATTTTTTTCATATAACCTTTAAATATTTATAAAATATACCTATATTTTTGAAAAAATTAAAAATTTTGGAAGGGCCAAGACCCACAAGCATGCATGTGACTCCGCCATTGAGTATATGTAACTTGGGAGAATAGACTTATAAGACACGACTTGTATCTATTGGATATTTTGAAATACGGACACCCAACATGTCCAGAAAAACTAACCACCTAAACACAAGTTGGGTCTGAGATGCAGAGGATATGGGCTGCTGCAATAGCTGAAATTTATAAATGTGTTTCTGCTGATCCAATGTGGATTTTTGTGGTTGATTGACTTACGAAATGTCCTTCGTTATTGACAAGAGGGTCGGGAGGGGACCCTGTGGGTTATGACCCATGACCATCAATCAATCATGCGCTGAGAGCTAATAATTTACAAACATAAGGAGACGGACCTCACCCACATGACGTGCTAATATTTTGCCAGTCCTAACGTCCTTTCATGCACTCCAAGAGCCAAATCTGTCTAAACTAGACTCTTGCTAACGAGTCTCTCAAAATTTTTGGCCGACTTCAATCTACTATCCTTTCCTTCAAACTGTCCATCAGTTTTCTTATCTTGCTAACGATTTCAAAATTTTCGGCCCACTTCACTGTACTATCCTTTCCTTCAAATTGGCCATCAGTTTTCTTATCTCATTGGATTTATTTATTTTCTTTTAATATTATTAAACATCTTCAATTCCTCACTTTTTATTATTATTAATAGTTGCTAAGTCTTGCACTACATGAGAAAATTTAAAATAAATAAAATCAAATTACATAATTTATAAAAAAAGAAATAGGGTATTTAAGAATTCATGGCAAATTTAGAAGAAAATATCTTATACATCAAATGTACGAATTCTTTTTCTCACCGTTTAGATTTTACAACTATTGCAACTTTAGAAAAAATTAATAAAAAGGCCAAAAGCGTTGATGTCATATTATGCACAAAATATAGATTATATATAAGATGAGGATATACAGATATTTTATGTTTTTATAAAAGAAATATAGGAATTAACGGTTTGACATATTCTTTGATAAAATCGAAAGAAAAAAAAAGTAATAAATCTTCAATTGTAAAAAGAAGAAAAAGTTAAATTTTGCTTATTAAATAGTATAAACAAAGACTCGTTTAGTTTCAAGAGTGGCAATTCGTGTTAGGAAGACATGTCGGTGTTTTATCGAGATTAAGATATTTGAATAAATATCTTAACTATAACTCAACCCATTTAATAATCGTGTCAATTCTTCTAAATCCTAACATAATTCATTTATTTCCTAAATCAATGCCCTAACTTTTCCTTTTTAAAATTGATCTGTAGTATTTAGCACTTTAATTAGATATCCAAAAATACCTCACAATTTTAATATTTAGAATATTAAAATTGGGTGAGTTCCAATCAGCTCAACTGATAAAATTTACTGTCGTCTGAAGTCAAATAAGAAATTTGGGATTCAAATTTTATCTTAAACTAAAAATCAATTGATGTTTTAATCTGATAATTAATAATTGCCTCTCTTCTTAATACTTTAAAAACAAAATATAAATTACATTTTACCACCATAAACTATACTCCTTATTACACTTTACACCCTAAATTTTGAATTTTCATCCAAATTAATAACAAACTAAACGGCAGAGTGCAAAGTGTAAAAAGATTCATAGTTTAAGGTGCAAAACGTGTATTCAAAAAGTTTATGATGGAAAGTGTAACATAAGATATAGTTTAGGGTAGTAAAGTTCAATTTCTCCACCTTATTCCTTAGTACTCCGAGTCAGTAATAATGACATTTACAACACTAAATAATATAGCCAACACATCGGTTTCCTTCCAGGACTACAAACCCATGTCAAGCTCAATGATTTTGGACCATATGTTAATTGGGGCACTGATTGCCAGTCATTTGAAGATTTGAGATCCCTTCTTCCACACTTGATCTTGTGCAGCTCCTAAGTACTGCTTGAGATATACATAGAATAGAATGTATATCTATAAAAAGCCCAATTCCCCCACCCACATCAACATCCAAAAACATATGCATGTTATCTAGAGTGCATTTCGTACGGATAATATCCACAGTACCCTATCTATAATTAATGCATAACACACACAAATCTGAATTTATGTCTACATAATTCTCAATTTTTGCATAAATATCTTAGCTGAGAAATAGTGATTTTAGATTGATACTGATTTATTTCTTTAAATAAATGGTTTTGTAAACTGATAATAATATTGATGTGCCGACTGCCGGGTCGTAGTATTAACATTTCAAGTTTTCAACAACTGAATTGAGAATGACTGCATGATGATTAATGGCATATTGGCATTACTTGATTCTATAAACTGAATGGCATATTGAAATTGGTTGTTTGTGTTGACGGCTAAAAAAAGCTTTCACAAACATACTATTTCCGAATTTAGCCTTACGAGGTCTCATTCGGCATTCACTTCCATTACCTTAAAAAAAAAAAAAGATTTAAGATCAAATTATGGTCAACCAGGGAGTCATTGTAATTATAAATACTCCACTCAAGTCTTCTTCCTGTAGGCCCATCTAGTTTTAGTGTATATTTAGGAATCTTTACGGTTTCCGACAGCTTATTTACATAATGATTATCAAAATATTTGAGTTTTTATTTTATATGTTAAATGTGTGACAAAAATCTAAAAATTAGCTGATTTTTTTTCTTATTAAAAAAATATTTCGGGCCAAACCACACCTTTTTATTTTTTATTTTTATAAAAACTAAGACAAAAAACAAAAAATTAAAAGTTTTGCAACAAACAAACACTCATTTATGCATTGTTTTATTCCATGGGTATGGGCTACTACTATTTATGCCAGGGTAAGTTTGTCACAATTTGTTTACCCTTTTGCCTTTCTAATTTAGCCAAAAAAAAAAAAAGGTTTTTTTGCGACTGTGAAGTAATTAGAAAAAAAATATTGAAGTAAAGAAAAGATTATACAGGATGACATGAAAATTACAAATAATATCTTAGAGATTAAAATGAATAAAAAACTATAATTATTTTGTCCCGTACATCCCAACAAATCCCACATTTTGGGTGAGGTTTAACTTCAAAAGATTCGAAATCTTTTAACATGGAATTAAATTCAGGTCCTAGAAATGAACATAAAAGAGAGAGAAATAAGTGTGTTTGTTATTTTTTGTGTGTAGTAGGATGGGTGATTTGGGCTAGATGACGACTTAAAAAGTTTATGTTGACAAAGGGATGGCAATTTTTTCCCGCTTTACTCTTTGTGAGCTTTTCCTACTCAACAAAGATAGTGTGGTGGGAATTGGACAAGATTTGTTTCCCACACTTTGGGGCAAAGATGGATTTATACTTTTTAACCTTGTATTACTAAGTATTTAAATGCATGAATATTAAAACATCTTATTTTATTGTTATATTATCTTATTAAATACTTTGGATAATATTAATACATATTTACCAAAAATTAGTATGATTTGATGAAATAAATTAATTGTAATTTATAATATATTTATATTAATGAAAACCAGGTTTTTTTTTTTTTTTTTAAATGTAATTGGTGTGGGACAAGGTTTGCTAGATTAATACAAAGTAAAGTTTGTGGGGCTGGGAATGGGGCAAGGTACCCCATTGTATGAAGCTGGGCAAAAATAGTGTAAGACAAAATCATGCAAAATGGGTGAAGACTCCATCATTCAACACCGTTTTATTGTCATCTCTAAGTTGAGTTTATACTTAGAAGCTTATGAATAATCAAACCTGGCTGTTTATAACTAGACTTGCCTCCTTACCACAACGTTTTTATTTTTATAACTAAGCTTTGCCTCCTTAACTTAGGCTGCGTTTGTTTTGGCTGAAAATGATTTCAGCAAATCATTTTACACCAGCCTATATGTTCGGTAAGCACAGAAAACTTGGTCAAATAGAAATCAATTTCCCCGTTGACCGTAAAATAAACTTCTCAAGTCGGAAATGGATTTCAGTTTCTATTTTACCTTCAAATGAATTACAGGACTCAAAGATGAAGAGAGAGAGAGAGAGAGAGAGAGAGAGAGAGCACAGGTGGTTCGCCCAGCCAAGCTTCGGCACCGATCACCGATCCCTCATCACCGATCCTTCATCACCACCCAGCCAAGCTCAGGCACAAACACCCATCATCGATCCCTCATCATCGCCCAGCCAAGCTCTGGCACAAACACCCATCACCGATCCTCATCATCAATCCCTCATCACTGCCCAGCCAAGCTTCGACACAAACACCCATCACCGATCCCTCATCTCAGCCCACCCCTCCCTTATCACCGATCCACAAACACCCAAGACCCACCTCTCTGATCGCCTTGCATCTTGTTCTCGTCGTCACCACCCAAGACCGATCTTGTTCTTGACCCACCCAAAACCTATCTCGTTGCCACCGCTGAAGATCGTCACTGTTGCTGAAGACCGTCGCCACCGCTGAAGACCGATCTCTCTTTCCCAATCTATCTCTCTTTCCCTTAAACTCTCAATCTTTCTCTCTTTGATCTCTGATTTTTTTGTTGTTGTGATGGTGTTTTGATGGTTTTTGTGTGGATAGTGGTGGATTTTCTATGGGTGTTGGTGTGTAGGTGGTGGCAGTTTTTCTGATATAAAATTTATTTGGAAACTGAGAAAATGACTGAGAAAATGTGAAAATTTTGTAGAAAAATAGTATTTTTAGAATATTACTAAACACTGGAAATCGTTTTTCGGACTATTTTTCATTGCACACCCAAACGCCCGGATTTTAATTTCCTTACGGGAATTCATTTTTCCTTACATTCATCTTACACTTGGAATTCGATTTACATCGAACCAAACGCAACCTTAGAAGCTTATCCTTCTCAAAAAAAAACAAAACAAAACAAAAAATAACTTAGAAGCTCTTGTATAATCAAACTTGGATGTTTTATTCTAAGGATAAATTTAAACAAGCCACATAGAGAAAGAGAGAGCCACATCATAAATCACCTCTAACAGTGACATATAAATGGAATCTCAGCAACATGCGGAGCCCCAAGAAACGGGGCAAGAAAGGCCCACCTCAAGAGAAAAAGTCCAAAACTCCAAGGAGTCAGCAATACCTGTCTCTACCATATTGCTTGCCGTCCCCTTCCAATAACTCCGAGCGAATTCAAGTTCAACTCCAAATAAATAGAAAATTATCGTAAATATAATTACCCAAGTAGCAAAACGGAACATTCCCATAAAAAAATAAAAAAAATAAAAGTAGCGAAATGGAACCAGAATCAGGTGCAAACAAAGCAAAAACATTAAAAAAAAAAAAATGAGGGATTTATCTTGTCTAAAGCCCAAAACATGCCATTTTTTAATAAAACAGAAACATTGACAATAGCAGGTGTCATTTCACTACATGGTGCCTCGGTCATTAAAAATTATGGGTGCCTAAAAAGTTAAGACTACAAAAATTTTCACAACTTTTTATCATAACTGTAACATATCATAATGTGTTTAGCAAAAAATAAAATTGAGTCCTTATATAAGTGATGGTTAACCAATTACCGTCTACCATATCAAAATTATGGCAAAAAAATTTTATAGGCATTATGCCCATGCAATGTACGATTTAATTAAAATTCATATGTAAATAATTTTTTTATTAATTTACTTAAAAGTAGATAATAAAAATAAATAAATATTTTACTTTTAAGTTATATAATGAATGTATATTGTGTGAGACCTAAGGTATTATAATATATATGTAAGGACACGATTTGTAACGACCCAACACGATATTGGGTTCGCACGTAAATAGACCCAAATAATATGATTTGTAGAGCGTGAGTGTAAAGAACTATGTTAACTTTTCTATAATAAAAAGATTCACCCTCACGTATATTGAAGGCCCAGAACTGGCACAACGATCGTTTTCTTTGGTAATCGATACAGTTCTTTTTCTCTTTTTTCTTTCTTCTTTTGTCTATGTTTTCTTTCTTTCTTTTTTGTTCCCATCCTCTCTTGCATGTTCTTCTTTCAGTTTATATACCACCCTTTGTGTTCCATCCTCACCACACACGTGTAGGTTGGGTTCGGAAGATTTCTTTCTGTCCCATCTAACACCTCCTGGAACTTCCTATGGGCAACTGTAAGGCTGCCTCCTTACTGTTCAGGTATCACCTCCACATTAATGCGGCCAGAGAGTTGGTTAAGAGGTAATTAATGCGGAGGCAGCTGTAGTTATAGATATTTGTTTGTCTTTTCCCTTTTACCCTTGGTCTGTTATCCTATCTTCAGTGGTGACATAATTCTGAGGTCCAGTTGCAACAAGACCGCGTCCTGATCGTCCTCGGACGCATACTGCCGAGGAGTATGGCGTCCTCGGACGAATACAGAACTCTACCCTCGTGATATTGACTACCATCCGCCTTGGTAATTGCCTTATGACCTGACTTGGCCTCCTCGGACGGATATGCATCCTCGGATGGGCCACAGGCCCAATGATCCTGACCTTAATGGTAGGGGTGTCCACGGGTCGGGCCGGGTCGGGTTTGTGCCCAACCCGGACTCGACCCGACCTTCACGGGTGGGGAAGATTTCAACTCGCAACCGACCCGTCAGTAGTTCCAAATCAATCGGGTCGGGTCATATCGGATATCGGGTGTGAATCAGTCGGTTTCGGGTTTTCCGATTTCGCCGGATTTTGGCCGAAATCTAGCCGGATATCGTCAGATCTAGCCGGATCTAACGAGATTTGGCCGATGTTCCTTCGTATCTATGGAAATATGGCCGAGATTTGGCCGAGATCTAACTAGATTTGGCCGAGTTAGAGTCGAGCTCACCGGAGTTTGGCCGAGTTTAAGTCAATCTGGGCTAGATTCGCCGGATTTAAGCTTATCGGAGTGAGGATTTGAGCGAATCTGCGTAAAGGAAGGCCAACCGTGACCGGATCAGAGCTGAGAAGCCCAAATGTCGCCGGATTTTGGCCTTCTTTTTGAGGTTTTGTCGGTCGGGTCGGGTAGATCGGGTTTTTGAGGATGGAAACAGCCACTCGACCCGCCGGGGTCGGGTTCTGAAGATTGGGACCCGTCACCAACCCGTCAGAGGTGTCAGCCCAGCCGTGACGGGTTGGTTCCGGTCGAGTTGGTCGGTTCCGGCGAGTCATCGAGTACTCTGGACAGCCCTACTTAATGGGTCTGTTGATCGAATGGCCCCCACAATATATATATATATATATATATAATTGAATGGAAGATGGTAGAAATACTTTAATATATATATATATATTTATATATAATGATTTTTAATAATATATTGAACTTTAAAGCTCAATTAATCACATGTATTTAAATGGATAAACCTTGAATTTAATAATTAAAAACTATCGAAAGCAACAATTGAAATCATATTTAAGTGGAAACCTCAATTCAATCATTAAGAACAATCTAAATTACTAAATATTTAAATTTTGGAAGTAGAGAGACTCACATGAGAATTTAATTTTTGTTCTTAAAAGCATGAGAGAAAATACTGAAACTTGAAGTTTAAGTCCCATGAGTATAAATTCATAAAACGTATAATTTTATTAAAAAAATAATAGCTAAATGAATTACAATTATATAATCAAAAGTAAAAATCACGCTACATGTTTATGCATATGATTGAAAAAAGAACTAAATTCAACATTATTTTTTTGGTTATAATACACGTTGCTAATTTAAAAAAAAAAATTATATCATGATTAAATGGATTAGATAAAGAATTTGAGAAAGATTAGATTACACTATGTTGCTACATTTTTTTTTTTTTATAATACACGTTGCTGGTTTTTTTTTTTTTTTTTAATACACGTTGCTACCTTTTTTTTAAATATATATAAATGTTTTCTCTTGCGTGTAGAGTAGTAATTAAATAAAGATTAAATTGATCGGATGAAGAATTTAAATTGTAATTAAATTAAGATATTTATCAACTGAAAATTATAAGAGAAGAAAAATTATATATATATATATATATATATTTATAATACACGTTGCTACCTTTTTTTATATATATAAATGTTTTCTTTTACGTGTAATATAGTAATAGAATAAGAATTAGATGAGTCAGATGAAAAATTTGAATTGTAATTAAATTAAGATATTTAACAACTTAGAAATTATAGGAAAGAAAAATTATATATTTTTTAAAAATCTAAAAAAAAATAATTTGTAATATAATGTAGTCACTTGGTACAATTATAACTTTTAAGCCCAATTTTTATTAGATAGTATATGATTTTTCATGCTGTCAAAGAGAGAGGATTAGAGAAGGAACTAAATAGAGGTGGGTAGGATTTCATTTGTTGTGTTGCGTTGGATAAGAAAAATACAAAAATAGAAATAGAAATCTAGAAAAGAAAATTTTGTGGTTGCAATTTGCCAATCAATTTGCATCCCCACCCCCACTAGCCAATCCTCTTCACTCACCCTCCAATCCCATCTCTCGCTCTATCTCTCTCTCTCTCACTCTTTCTCTCTCTTGCAAAAGACCCTTTTGGTTGCAAATTGTCTAAAAAGACTAAAATCCCATATGCATGAAAAAGAAACTCCCCCAAAAAAGTGTGGAATTTTTTTTTTTAATAAAAATCAACAAAATTAGATTTATATTAATAATATGATCACATAACAAGAAAAGAGAAGTACTAGAAGATAAGAGCTAAACCAAACCTATCCACCTCAAAATCAAATGTACTTTATTCTTGTTTATGGCCTAAAATCCCCTCCTTATATTACCAGAAAGTATAGAGAAAAGGCAAAAAGATAAAGATTACTTGTAACACCCCTGGTCTGCTCAGAGGAGAGAGAGAGAGAGAGAGAGTTTCATGTTTATGATTTGGTTTGTAAAATTTTTTTGGAGATGTCAGGTGGTGGGTGTAGCATAGTATGGTTTAGAAGAGATCTGAGACTAGAAGACAACCCAGCTTTACAAGCTGGAGTGAGAGCAGGTGCTGTGGTTGCTGTTTTCATATGGGCACCTGAAGAGGAAGGCCACTACTACCCTGGAAGAGTTTCAAGGTGGTGGCTTAATCACAGTTTGGCTCACCTTGATTCCTCTTTGAGAAGCCTTGGCACTTCTCTCATCACCAAAAGATCCACTGACACTATTTCTTCTCTACTTGAGGTTGTTAAGTCCACCGGTGCTAGTCAACTCTTCTTCAACCACTTATATGGTCTGTTTTCTCTATTCCTTTTTTTGTCTCTCCTATTTTTATATACTATCATCAATAAAAGTCTTATTTGTTTCGTTTGGGTTACATGGATCATGTTGATTGGCCTGTAATATAGTAATATTCTTCTTATGGCTCTCATCATCTGCTTTTTGCAGCATTTAATTTATTATATATTTCTTGCTTTTTGATATTTAAATATGAACTTTTTGGATGATTTATTAACTCTGTTTATAGTCTTGATAGCTTCCAAACTCCGAGCTTGTTATATGTTTGCATAAATTGGATGGTTTCTTGATTCTTCAACATGGTGTTTCTGGATGATTTTTATTGCTCACTAGCTGTTTAAAGTAATGAGTTTTTTTTTTTTTCCCTATTTAAAGTAATGAGTTAGGTAACCTATCAAAGAAAGAAGTAATGAGTTTAGGTATGTGTTATGTACCTTTAATTTAATATATACTCCATATAGGTGAGATTCAAACTTCAAAGTACCTGTTCCTAATTTTTTCTTTTTTTAAGTATATTAAAAAAAAATTAAAAAAAGAAGAAGCAAATATAACCCACAATGTACGCTACTCCATATAGGCAACAAATCGGCTCATTTATTAGCTTAAATTGTCTTTGATTATATTACTTGGATAAAAGAAAACTCAAGTTTTGCTAACCAAGCTCTTGCCCATGATGTAATGGATATATCTTCATCTGAATAAAAGTTATTAGCTTCTTATAATAAAAATAATAATAATAATTTCTTCTTATCGGATCAGTTCTAAATATAATAATAAAAAATAAAAATAAAAAACCTTATGGGATCAATCGTTTGCTTAATCTACCTTTGCAACATACCTCCACATGTCCATTATGTTTATGCTTATCAAATTTTAAGAATCAAATATTTAGAACTACCTTATCTTAAAAAATATTCAATTTTTTCTTCATATTTACAAATTTTACTAAACAAATAAATTATGGGGTTTAATAGGATGTGACATGCAATTTATGTGAATAGAGATGTATGATCCGGCTTTAACATATATATATATATATATATATATATATATAGAATCGCGGCTTAACAAATATTAGTTGAACTAAAAGTTGTTGAGCAGTAGAACATCTTAAAGAGTTGCTAATTATGTAACTTTTGTTACATGACACTAATTTCTATTTATATAAAAAATCAATGTTTTGCTAAACTTATGGTCTTCTATAAGCTTATCATGCGCAAACAATTTCACTACAATTAGATGTTCTTACTATCAAAACTATATAATAATTTCTTTAGTATATTTAAGAATACATAAATGGATTCAAGTGATAGTTTAATGATAATGGTATTCTTTATGGTGTCCAACATTTGTGGAACAAACCCCATCTCCCCCTCCCCTACTATCTATCTATTTAAAAGAAAAAGAAAAAAAAAAACACATAAAACTGTAATTTGAACACTTAGTTTTTAAAGCCTAATTATAAGTAGGATGGTTAAAATTATAATAGGTGTAATTTAGAACTGAATCTCTCTCTGTATATACATATATATATATATATATGAAATTTTGCGTTGATCTTCTTCTAGTGTCATTTTATATCTATTCATGTTTATAAACTAAAGTTTTAGGCATCTAAATTTCTTTAATTAACCAATAACCACATTGGATAATTTTTTTAAAGTATTTCTATTGGATAAAACTTAGGTAGTTTAGGTTCTTCCTATTAAAGTCACCTACTTGGTCTTGAAAGTTGTAACTATACATAAGAAGGTGCATTACCTAATAAGCCAATAAGAAACATGATTGTTTTGCATTTACCAATAAATCATGTAATTGAATTTAATCGGGGAACTAAGGTCTTTTGGATTCAAAACTCCTAGCCGGCTAACCTTTGGGATTTCTTCCTTAGAATAAGCTGATAAATGTGAGATTGAAACAGCTCTGAACGACCTCATTAGTAGTATACTGTATACCTAAAATTTTCCTATTTGTTTTCTCAAAAAAAAAAAAAAAAAAAAAATCCTATGTGTATTCATACGCTTATAAACTATTAAATATTAGGTCTTTTTGGATATTCACCGCGGTAAATTTCTTTAAAAAACTTTATCTCCTCTCCCGGTGTGTGTTAAAAATACTTAGTATTCTCCATAAAAAAAAAATATATATATATATATATATATATATTATCACATTCTAGAGTTCAAGTAAAAGAAAGTCACTTTTGCATTTTATGTTTGGTGGTTAATTTCTGTTTTTCAGATCCTTTGTCACTTGTTAGGGATCACCGTGCAAAGGAGGTTTTAACAGCTCAAGGCATAGCTGTTCGTTCCTTCAATGCGGATTTGCTCTATGAACCTTGGGATGTTAATGATGCCCATGGCCGCCCATTCACAACTTTTGCTGCCTTTTGGGAAAGATGCCTCAGCATGCCTTATGACCCGGAGTCTCCACTTCTTCCACCCATGAGGATAGTTTCAGGTTTATATTCTATCAATTATGTTCCTAAACTTTCATCTCAATACCCTTTTGTTTATTCAAGTTTTTCAATATTTTGATTAAATGGTTTATAGGTTAACATGGGATTATATATTGTGTTCATGCAAACCATTGAGCCTTCTTGAGATTGGAATCTTGTGCTTTCTCTTATAGAGTATTGAAAAGTAAAAGACTAAATTACAAATTGCACCTTCTAACTTTGCCTAAAATTCAAATCAGTCTTCTAACTCTCAACTTTGTTAAAGTCAGTCCTCCATTAGTCTCCGTCAAAATTGAGCCATTAAGGACCCCAAAACAATGTAGTTTTGTACTGAATAAAGTTGAAAGTTAATGGCACAGTTTTGACAGAAAGAAGACTGAATTGAACAAAATTGAAAGTCAGAGGAAATGAAAGTGAAATTAGAGGGACCGAATTGAATTTTAGGCAAAGTTAGCGAGTGCACTTTGTAATTTAACCAAAATAAAAACATCATTAAAACCCTACCACTTTATTTTAGAGCTTCCAAAGGTTTTGAACATATGCAACTGAAGATAATACAGTCAATAACAGTATTATATGGATTCCTCAATCTTATTTAGGGAGCAAAATTGTTTGTTGGCAAGAATGTATGAATTCTTTTTTTCTTTTTTTGCTGAAAGAATGTATGAATTCACAGTGTTTAAGATGCGCTCCATAATAGACATTCGTTTAAATCTTGACTATTGAAACCTTAAACTATTATGGTTTTATATTCTCCTACCAACTAATGCTTTTAGAATTTTGAATGTGATTGAGCAATAAATATTCTTTTAGTGGCAGATGCTTTTATAAGTTTTGCAGAGATTGTCGCATAGAAAAGTCTGTGTCTTCATTGACAATATCTTTATGTTTATTGACTTTTTAAGAAATGCAATATAGATAAGGAGGGTTCTTTTTGCTAGAAAAATATATTCTCATAAAGGAGAAAAGGATGGGAGATGGTCTTTTAGTCCCTAGATTTTCACTTGGATACTATTTGACTTGTATCAAATTTTTAAAATGTCACAAGGCTCCCACTTCCGTAGGGTCTGGGAGAAGTAGTTGGTAGGCAGCCTTACCCTCAATTTTTGGAAAAGCTAATTCCTAAACTCTGACCTGTGACATATTGTTTGGATGGAGGGTTTAGAATCTATTTAGTTTTTAAACAGATTACAGTTCATATGACAGAAGTAGCATATAATCCAAAGCATGGAAAAGGAGCAGCAAGCTTCTTTCTGTGGCTACTCTTCATAAATTAAAATATTATTGACATCAAAACCTGTTGTTAATTTAGTTTGATCACTGCATTAATTGCCCAACCCTGTCAACCAAGTGATTCAGATTCTTTAAGCTTAGCAATTTGCCCATGGTAACTAATATGACTATGTTAACGGTTAAAATGGAATTCAATGCCTTTACTTGAATAAAACAGAATACACTAAAAACTTTTCCTACATTCAAAGTTGATTGTATTTCCAAATTGTAAGTCTTGCAGTTAACTCATGTTGTTACCATTCAAAAGAATGAACCAGGACTTTTTATGTATTTAATCCCGAAACTTTTTGTTTATTTATTTTGTCCTCTTTCAGGTGATGTATCAAGGTGCCCTTCTGATGCATTAGTGTTTGAGGATGAATCAGAGAAGGGAAGCAATGCACTCCTTGCTCGAGCATGGTCACCTGGGTGGAGCAATGCTGATAAGACTCTGACTACATTCATCAATGGACCATTAATAGAGTATTCTAAAAATCGCAGAAAAGCTGATAGCAATACAACCTCACTTCTCTCTCCCCACTTGCATTTTGGGGAGGTGAGTGTGAGAAAAGTATTTCATCTTGTCCGTATCAAGCAGGTTCTGTGGGCCAATGAAGGCAACCAGGCTGGGGAAGAGAGTGTCAACTTGTTTCTGAAATCTATTGGTCTTAGAGAATATTCTAGGTACTTTTGTTTTAACCATCCATATAGTCACGAAAGGCCTCTTCTTGGGCACCTTAAGTACTTCCCTTGGGTCGTGAATGAAGGTTATTTTAAGGCATGGAGACAAGGTAGAACTGGTTATCCATTGGTGGATGCTGGCATGAGAGAGTTATGGGCCACTGGCTGGCTGCATGATCGAATACGAGTAGTGGTTTCTAGTTTTTTTGTGAAGGTTCTGCAACTTCCATGGAGATGGGGAATGAAGTATTTCTGGGATACACTCTTAGATGCAGATCTTGAGAGTGATGCTCTTGGTTGGCAGTATATATCTGGGACTCTTCCTGATGGCCGTGAATTTGACCGCATAGATAATCCACAGGTATGGATGTATTTAACAGTTCTGGCGAGCTTGGTTCTGTTTCTTGACCTTCCACACATGCACAAACGTCTTTAAATCTTCACCATGTCGTTATTCATCTATACCCTCCAAACCAGTCCAGAAAAAAGTTCCTCCAACCAATTATGTGGCTATCATATAACCAATCAAACATACATGACTTATTTAATTGTTATGTAACAAGTTTAAATTACTTAATGAGTTATGTGATTAAAATATACAATGATGGTCATTTGATCACCATGTACTAGGTTGGAGGAGATTGGAAAATTTTGTCCCGTCTATATATTCTTTGGCCTTTCAAACTTGGATGTTTTACATGTGGTCAAGATTCTAGTGTTTTCTAATTAATAGTTTTTTAGCAATAAATTGTCCTTGTGTAACTTTTGTCAGCCTCTGCTCCTAATTATCCCAAAGAAATGCATTATAGCAGAAGCATAGGAGACATGTTGTGCCTCAATTCCATTTCCATGTTATGACTAGCTACTATGGTGAAGCCCAGATTTGCCTTCTTGGATTGATTAGCAATATGAAAATCTGGACTTATACCCCTACAAGTAAAATTAGCTGTGCGTTTCCCCACAGGAACCAGGCATACTCTATAGTATAGATAACTATGGGGGGGGGGCTTGAAATTCTGATTTTGGATGGCTTTGTTTGATGCATTTGTTTTCAGTTTGCATGATCCAAATTCTGGAAATTCACCATTTGATTTTACCCATGGCATAGTCACATGCATGATCACAATACCTTGTATTGGAAAATTTGTTGGTAAGAGTGATTCTTATTACTTGTGGGTTCTCAACAAGTTTTCTTTGGGACCCTTATGTTCTTTTCATGTGATGTCTTTTTCTGAAAACTGTACCAATATCTATATAAAACTCTAAATTATAAAACATTGACATTTGAATTTTTTCATTACTATCAGCTACAGAATTTCTTGTGGATGATACACTTTATTAAAAAAAAGTTTCAGCTAAGTTGCTTTTTTTACAGTTTGAGGGTTACAAGTTCGACCCTCATGGAGAATATGTACGACGTTGGCTTCCTGAACTTGCTAGGATACCAACTGAATGGATACACCACCCATGGAATGCACCAGAACCTGTCCTCCAAGCTGCTGGAATTGAGCTGGGGTCAAACTACCCTCTTCCTATTGTAGGGATAGATGCAGCAAAAGCCAGGTTGCAAGAAGCACTATCAGAGACGTGGCAACAAGAAGCAGCTTCAAGAGCTGTAATTGAAAATGGAACTGAGGAAGGGCTTGGAGACTCCTCTGAATCAACCCCAATTGCCTTTCCTCAAGATATACAAATGGCAGAGAATCATGAACCAGTGAGGAACAACCCCCCTACCACAATTCGGCGTTATGAGGATCAGATGGTCCCAAGCATGACTTCTTCTTTGGTGAGAGTGGAAGAGGAAGAACCTTCTTTGGATATTCAAAATTTGGCAGCAGATAGCAGAGCTGAAGTCCCAACCGATGGACATGTAAATCAAGAAGCAACAAGAAACACATTAAACCCAGCAGTTGTTCAGAATGTTCATAGCCACAATCTTCCACAATTTAATACTCCAATAGTGCTGAGGAATGCTGCAGAAGACTCCACAGCAGAATCATCTAGTAGTATTAGGAGAGAGAGGGATGGGGGTGTAGTTCCAGTTTGGTCTCCTTCAACCTCTAGTTACTCAGAGCAGTTTGTAGGTGATGAAAATGGTATTGGAACTAGTTCATCGTACTTGCAGAGGCATCCTCAGTCTCACCAAATAGTTAATTGGAGGCGGCTATCTCAAACTGGGTAAGAACTCTTGAAGCATTGGATTATGTTGTCTAAAAAAGTTGTTCTACAAGTTCCTCTTGCCCAATCAGTTTAGAAAGTTACTACCAAGATGGAATTGCTTCAGCTGCTCTAATATCCTTCAAGTTTCTACAAGGATCAATATGTTTAACAACTGTAATTGAGAGCAAAATACCATGTTTTTGTTTTTGCTATTTTTTATTATCTTGTCCTTAAAAAACCTTCAAAGTCGCCATAATTTATCTTCTGTCAACAGGTAGAACATATACGCACTAGAAGACTAGTAGCTCAGAGGTGAAGATATGTGTCATGCAATCCTGTGGGCCAATGGGATGGTGAACCAACACCCCACATACTTCTTTCACCACCTTTCTTTCCTTT
Source organism: Quercus lobata (assembly GCF_001633185.2). Classification (NCBI taxonomy): domain Eukaryota; kingdom Viridiplantae; phylum Streptophyta; class Magnoliopsida; order Fagales; family Fagaceae; genus Quercus; species Quercus lobata. Next base: position 36,842,853 of record NC_044915.1, read on the forward strand.
CTTGTTGTACCATATATGCTGTATAGTAAATGTTGTCTTTGTAAGGGAAGAGGAGAGTCATAATAGGGATGTGTAGTTCTCCAATAAACCAGGTTTGTGCTTTCTCATTTTATTAAGTAGGCTGATATTTTATTCTAGTTTGTGTTTATATTATCCACATATTCTCCCCTATGGAACATTGCTGACTTCTTTAGGCTCAAGGAAGTAAATTGAAATTTAACTAGGCTATGACAGGCTTGAAGTATATAGTAGCTTCTTATATTAAAAATGTTCCAGCCTTGCACTTGACTAGTACTTTCAGATTGTTTTCTTGTTTTATGAAGATTCATTTTTTGTATCCCCTTTTTAAAAAGTTAAATCTCATGAGATATTGAGTAGAAAGAGGTGAAAAAATCCAATCGGTATCAAAGAATGATTTGAACTATGATTTTCTGATATTTAGCTTGGCTGGATCTTTCCAGCACATTTCTTTTTGCACTGTTACTAAGAATTGTAATAGAGTTGCTCAATATTGAGCTTCTTATGCTAAGGAGAGTGAGAACCAATCTGTTTGGACAAATAGGTGTCCCTCTTTTCTCCTTCCCATTGTACTTGAAGATATAATATAATACAACTATCGTTTTGGTTTCCAAAAAAAAAAAAAAAAAAAAAAAAAAAATGGAAGAAGGAGAAGACTGACTTGAACCTAATACGGCCCCTTATGTAAATCGATAGATATGAAGAGAATGGAATATATTAAGCCTTTCTTCATTTCTCAATGCCTAGCAGACAGGGCTTCTAGAATAGGAACTATGTACAGTGAAGATCCAAAGATTTTGATGAACATCAGAGACAGTGGCAGTGCCTATACTCCTTGCATGGTTCATAGAAGCTCCAGTGTGTGATGAATAAATGTGAGACTTTTGCCTATGGTTGTACAAAACTGTGCATAGTTGTGATACAGAAAATGGATAGAGATGAAGATGTGTCAGCCTTAATGGCAAATTCTCGGGAATGACTGGCCTTTTCTTCTTCCATAATTGAGTGCCAACAGGCAATCCAAGTTTAGGGGTGGACTCAAGGCCCCCCTCAAACTGTAATGGAAGGTGAAATAGACTTGGCAGCACTTTTTGTTATTTTTTGCTAAGTAAGCGAGGAGATGAATGGATAGAAGCATTAAAACTTACCATGTTAACAAGTTGTCAAAAGATTGTTAAACAAAATAAAAGAATAATTTCCCTAGCATTGCTACAACGCAAATTTTGGTGTTGAAGAGAGTATCCAAAACTCTTTGAGAATATATTCTCGTGTATGTAGCCATTTTTTTTTTTGGCTAAACATTGTGTATGCAGCTCTTTGTCTCACATACACCAAGTAATTACATGAATGAACCTTTTAAAAACGACCTAAAGAATACGGCTTAGAGGTTTCCAATCCAAACTTATGAGAGCTTATGAATGACTAGGCTAACCCTATGGGTTTAAACAATGTACCTATCTAATTGGTCCTAGATTTTGTCAATTATATAAGTCCATTTTATTTTTTTTCTTACACATATACATCTCATTTATATGCACGATGTGTACTTCAGAAGGGTAGCTTAATTTTGATCTGGACAGGAATTCTCAAGTTTGAGTAGGGTGTAAGTGAGTTGAGGTCCTTGAGGACAATGACCACACCAACTAATCTTCTTTTTTTTTTTTTTTTTTTTTTTTTTTTTAGGGGAAAAAAACAAAGAAGGACGATTGGAAAAAATGCTTAAGAGCATTCACATTGGTGCATGAAAAAAATTTCTTCTATTTTAGGAAAAAAACTTACTTTTTCTATTTTACATACTCATTTTTCAAAATACTCCACATAAGATTATCTATGTTACATTACATTAAAATATCATTTTTTCTTGATTTTTTTTAATTATTTTTCTTTTTTCACACACAATGACTACAATTCACTCTCTTCCTTTAGCCTTAAAATACATAAAGAAAGAGTAAAAAGCTATATAAAAAAGTGAATAGTGCCAATATTCACAGTAGCAATTTTACAAATTTACACAAATAACTTGACTGTGATTTTAGGAGTTGGAACTTATAAAATTGATATCTTTTTATATTTTGCAAATGCTCTAATATCAGCAATCAGCATATTTGGAATACGTGCCAGAGCTTTTGTCTCCTGCTGCTGAAGGGGGTGCACGAATTAATGCCAGCATACACTTGTAATATAAATAGTTGAAGCTGGCACCGAAACGATGACACCTAAGATCTGTTTGGATATTGTTTATTGTTGAAAATTAAAAACTAAAAATATTATAATAAAATAATTTTTAAAGGTATGAATAGTGCCGTGGAACCTAGTTTTAAAGTAAGATTTGTATTTTTTCATACTTATAGGTCTTGTAAACAGTGCATGAGACAAAACAAAAAACACACACGTACTAAAAACGCGCAAACATGCTATCCAAACATACACCTAGTGCAGGGTTTAGCTTGTTGAGAAGTTCTAATAGTCTACTTCCAAGAAGCCCAACTACGGCAATATATTCAATGTCATTAATAAAGTCAATATATCATCCATTATGATGGATGATTTCACCTAACACTTTTTATTCAAATTCTCACAATACCGACTTCTACAAGATATTTAAAGAATGACAAAGTTTATCGTAAAATTGGTTATAATTTTATTTAATATTTTTTATTAAAAGTAAATTTTTATAAATTTACTATTAGATTACACCTTTTTTTTATATATTCTCTATACTTGTAAAATTTTTAGAAAATTAAAATTAATAACTATGTCATTAATAAATTGTTTAAATTACAAGTTTTTGTAAATTAAAATTATGTATAAAATATAAGCTTATAGATCAATAGTAAATAATATTTGATTGACACAAAATTTGACATGTGTATTAAGAGAGTAAATAACATGTAATTCAACGGTTAAATTTTCAAAATATGTAGTGATATTTATTTTATTAAGTAAAGTTATAACCTTAAGTTACAACCAATTTTGTAGCTAAACTTTGTCATTTTAGGATTTAATTTTATAGTATTTATCTAAAAATTGAAAAAAAAATTGGAGTATTGTAGTTCCCCCCCCCCCCCCCCAAATAATAAAAGGCCCACAATAGGGGATAAAATTTGAATACCACTCAAATTAAGATGTTCAATGATAATTAATAACAACTAGTCAATAACTCCTCCAAAAAAAATTAGTTAATTATTACTAGAATAATTTAGGAGAAAGTTTAATATAAGATGGTTTTTTCTCTTTTAATTTCTTTTCTAAATATAAATGTTGATAATTATGATAGTTATTAATAGAAATGTATTATTATTGTGTTTTTATAAGTTATTATTGGGTGGGGAGAGGGCAAGGGCTAAGGTTCAAATATTTAGGAGGGAGTTTCACACATATATACATTATACACTTAAGATTAGGTTAGAGTAGAATTTCTATCTCAGATAAAAAAAAATTAATATTAGGTTTAAATTAATATTAGGTTTTTACTGTGGTTGTGTTTATATATGGAACTACATATTCTATTATTTAAAAAATACATATACATATGATACGTAAAAATTATAATGGAGAGTTAAAATATATAATAGTATTTAAATAAATTTAAAATATTTAAATTAAAATTATGAAGTCTCAAAAACTTATGGAGCAAAATATTATGAAATCAATCAAATGTTATACGTCTTCAATTTTAGTAGGTGTATGGTGTCATGTTACTGGTAATCAATGGAGGTAACAAAGCCAATAGTAATATTGATGATGTTGAGATAGAAGAAGTTTTTATACTTTTTTTTTTTAATGAGTATAATCAATTCTACCAGCTTATACAAAATACAACACACAATCACAAAGAATTTACATGATTTGACTTTAAGCCTACATCCATAAGCAACATCAATGAGAAAGGGTTACAATGGTGGTACAAACGCTTCAAACCCCAAATAAACCTAAAGAACTAAATCCCTCTCACAATTAACACACCACAAGAATTCCTTATTCTCTAAGTTCAAAGCATGAAAAAGTTGAAACTGTGCGTCCTTAAGGGCTAACACATACACAATTAGGATTTAGGATCTTGTCATGTAAGGAAAGGAGTCCAAAGTGAACTAAAAGTGTAACTTTGAATGCCATATGAATTAGGTTAAAGGGTCATCGATATTCAATAAGTTAAATAAAATTTGGCATGGTAAATTCAAGCCACGTTAAAATACATATATTTGAAAAAATAAAAAATAAAAAAAATCTCCACCTTAACTTAAATTGAATCAAGTTATATGAACAAAACTCTTTCATAGCCTTCACCAATTGTCTCCACCAAAGCCCTAAGGGTTATCACAAACGACAAATATCAATCGACTTCAAATAATAATTAAACTTGCCCAAAGAAATCAGTGTAGTCATCATGCATGCTAAATTATCCACTATAACAATTTTGCTCACTCTAATTAATGGTGCCCTGGCTAAGATACAATCTCTCAAATGAAGTGATATCTAACATCGTTGTATTTGGTTTTCTCATCTATAGTTAGAGTACCCCTACAAATGGTTCAGAATGAAAACCCTCTAAATCCTTCTCATTCTCATTTTTCTAAAATACCCAATGCGGCAACCAATGGCTTTTTGTTTTCCTTATATATATTCTCCTTTCTTTTTTTCTTCTCACTTCTTCGATCTTTATCACAAATCGACTGGACATAAACCCACAGAAGGGTGAGGTCTATCTGTAGCTACGTGCAACTATCAATTTGCTTACAACAACAATAGCTAACCATTGATTTTGTATATGTATGCTTTATTGACAAAATCATTTCCATCTTTTCTTGGTAGTCTTCTTTGACGACGACAGTGATGTAAGAGCAACATTGAAAACATCGTTATCTCGTCGATTTACCCTTTCTTGGACATTGGTGCCAACTTTTCTACACCCATTCGGCCACCTTTTAAAAAAAAATAAAAAAATAAAAAAAAAAAAACAGAAAAAAAGACTGATTCTAAATTTCTAAGTGAGGATTTTTTTTTTTTTTTTTTAAACCCTTGATTTGTACAGTGGAAGAGAGATTGTATAAAGTATATGGTTGATAGAAAGTAATTAGATTTGGTTCTGAAGGGGCAAAATTTAGCATGATGGGCTTTCACCACATTGGGTTTGACAGATCCAAGCCCATGGGCCGGGGACAGTTGAGCCCAGGGCCTAGAGTGATTCTAGGTTCTTGTTGCACACGTAAAGTCTCCAAGGAAATCAAAAACCTAGCGCAAAGAGCGTTCTAGAAGATACGCGCGTCAACGGGAAATCCACCCTACAAGGAAATATCTTGTCCATCACGTTTGGGATTACTCGAAAGGAATTCCTATAAGGAAAAGACTTCTACATCAAGGAGGAGAGGTCAACCTACTACTATAAAAACCCCAATACCCTCACAAATCAAGATACACATGATTTACCCTCTCTAGCACTCTAGAGTTGAGAACAATTCTAACTTGACCGTCGGAGGGTATTTGGCCGACACCACATCGGTGCCCTCAGCGAGATCACTTCTTTTCTTCTTGCAGGTTGTTAGTTTAAGTGAGCGTGGATCGTGTAGCTCACTGGTGATTTTACGGCATCATCAGTTGGCGCCGTCTATGGGAAAGCGAAGAGTTTAAGCCAGATTGTCTCCTCCCGAACATAAGAGTCGCATGGTACTCACTCGCTCAATGGCTCCACCAACAACGTTCAAGAAGACGAGCCGCCAAGATCTACTGCATTAGAAAGACAGGTACAGACTCTCATGGCAGCAGTAGAACGACTCACAAAGCAGAACCATGATCTGGAGGAGCAGCTACGCCAAAGGGATGCAGGACCTAACCTTCAGGAGGAAAACCAGGAAGGTAACAGTGCCGAACGAAGGGACCAGGAAAGGCCAGAGGGCAGCAACGCCCCAAGCCGACCAGAGCGGCAAAACATAAGCCTTCCATCTCTTATGGATTTTGCCCCTCCGCCCATTATCGTAGAGATGCAGGCGATGAAGAAGCAGATGGAGGTCATGATGAATGCTCTCAAGGGACGAGTATCCTCTGATCTCGATGACCTAGTGAACAAAAATGACTCACCATTCACCACGTCCGTCAACTCATTCCCCCTGCCACTAAAGTTCTGGATGCCCCAGATCAAAAGCTACGACGGGGTCAAGGACCCTCTTGATCATCTAGAAACTTTCAAGACACTGATGCACCTTCAGGGGGTACCAAACGAGATCATGTATAGGGCATTCCCGACCACGCTGAAGGGCCCTGCGAGGGTTTGGTTCAGTAGACTGACACCAAACTCAATCAATACTTTCAAGGAGTTGAGCGCACAGTTCACCTCGCACTTCATAAGCAGACATCGGTACAAGAGGTCCACCGCGTGCTTAATGAGCATCAAGCAGCTAGAAGACGAGACGCTGCGGGCCTACATAACTCGTTTCAACAAAGAAGCCCTTTCGATTGACGAAGCTGACGATAAGATACTCGTAGCTGCATTTACTAGCGGACTACGGAAGGGTAAGTTCTTGTTTTCTTTATACAAGAATGACCCGAAGACCATGACGGACGTTCTCTATAGAGCTACCAAATACATGAATGCAAAAGACGCATTGCTAGCCCGTGAGGAAAAGCCTAAGAAAAGGGAGAGGCAGGAGGACACGCGACAAGATAGGGGGTGAAAAGTTGCTAGAACCAAGGATCAACGAGATGAAAAGCGCCCTAGACCCCCCACTGGAAGGTTCACCAATTTCACCCCATTAACCGCCCCGATCGATCAAGTATTGATGCAAATCAAAGATGAAGGAGCATTGACGTTCCCTGGTAAATTAAAGGGCGATCCCAACAAAAGGCCAAGGGACAAGTATTGTCGCTTTCACCGAGGCCACGGACACAACACAGCCAACTGCTACGACCTGAAGCAGCAAATTGAGGCCCTTATCGGGCAAGGGAAGCTACAGAGGTTCGTCAGCAGGGAAAGAATAGAAACGCAGGAGGAACAGGCCTCACGACGGGAGAACGAGCACCCTAGACCACCTATAGGGGACATAAGAATGATCGTAGGGGGCACAGCCACAGCCGAATTTTCGAAGAAAACCCGCAAAACCTACCTCAGGATGGTCCATAGCGTCCAACTCACAGGATCCGTACCAAAGATGCCGCGAATAGATTACCCCGTCATAAGATTTTCGGAGGATGACGCTCAGAGACTTCACCATCCTCATGACGACGTACTTGTGGTCAGCTTGCAAATGAGGGATTATAACATGCATCGGGTCCTCGTCGACAACAGCAGCTCAGCAGACATTCTGTACTATCCAGCATTCCAGCAAATGAGAATCGATAGGGAATGGTTGACCCCAATGAATGCCCTACTTGTGGGATTTGGGGGTACGAAGGTGTTCCCCTTGGGTGCAATAACACTAGCTGTGACGGCAGGTGACTATCCCCAGCAGATCACTAAGGAGGTCACGTTTCTCGTAGTCGATTGCTCGTCCTCCTACAATGCCATCCTCGGGCGACCCACTCTCAATTCCTGGAAGGCAGTAACTTCAACATACCACCTGATGATCAAATTTCCGACGGAATATGGGGTGAGAGAACTGTGGGGAAATCAAATAGCAGCGCGGGAATGTTATATTGCCATGTTAGAAATGGAGGATCAGCAGTAAACGATGTGTATCGAAAAGCAGCAAGCATTAGCAGAGCCATTTGAAGAGCTAGAAGAAGTGAAACTTGACGACACGCGGCCTGAACGGATGACTAAAATTGGCACGCTAGCCAGTTGGCCAGTACGCCAAACGATCACGACTTTCCTAAGAAATAACCAAGACGTTTTCGCCTGGAGCCATGAAGACATGCCAGGAATCGACCCCTCAGTCATGGTCCACAAGCTAAATGTGTCGCCCTTATTCCCTCCAATCCGGCAAAAGAAACGAGTCTTCGCCCAGGAGCGGGACAAGGCCATTGCCAAGGAAGTTCAGAAGTTACTGGAGGCAGGCTTCATCCGAGAAGTATACTATCCCGACTGGTTGGCAAACGTCGTTATGGTTAAAAAGGCCAACGGAAACTAGAGGATGTGCGTAGATTTCACAGACCTTAACAAGGCTTGCCCCAAAGACAGCTACCCGCTCCCACGGATAGATACCCTGGTGGATTCAACTACAAGACACCAACTCCTAAATTTTATGGACGCTTTCTCTGGCTACAACCAGATCAGGATGGACGAATCAGATCAAGAGAAGACCTCCTTTGTCACAACTAGGGATTATTCTGCTACAAGGTGATGCCTTTCGGACTCAAAAATGCTGGGGCAACATACCAAAGGTTAATGAACAAGATGTTTGCACATCAGATCGGCAGGAACGTTCAGGTTTATGTTGACGACGTGTTGGTAAAAAGCCTGCACGAAGTTGATCACTTATACGACCTCAGGGAAACATTTGATACGCTCCGATCGTTCAATATGAAGCTGAATCCAAACAAGTGCGCATTCAGAGTAACGACTGAAAAATTCTTGGGTTTCATGGTATCCCAAAGAGGAATAGAGGTCAATCCGGAGAAGGTGCGGGCCATAATGGAGTTGGAACCACCAAGGACGGTTAAGGAGGTCCAAAGTTTAAATGGAAAGATCGTAGCTCTAAACAGGTTCGTCTCAAGGGCAATGGACAGGTGTTTACCATTCTTCCGCACTCTAAGGAAATCATTTGAGTGGACAGATGAATGTCAAACGGCCTTTAACGACTTAAAGGCGTATCTATCGTCTCCACCGCTGCTCAGTCTGTCCATGCCAGGCGAAGAACTCTACCTATATTTGGCTGTTTCACAAGCTGTAGTAAGCGCAGCTTTAGTGAGAGAGGAGGACGGATCCCAGAAATCAGTCTACTTTACCAGCCGAGCACTCCGAGGAGCAGAAGAAAGGTACCTTCAGATGGAGAAGTTGGCTTTCGTGTTGGTAATCACCGCACGAAGACTTAAGCCATACTTCCAGGCACATACAATCATTGTCTTAACGGACAAGCCACTGAGAAAAGCCATGAGTAGCCAATAAGCAACAAGAACAATGGCTTTGTAGGCGATAGAGCTGAGCGAGTTTGATATCCAATATCACCCACGGACGGCCATAAAAGGACAAGCAGTAGCTGACTTCATCGCCGAGTTCACTCTCGAGGAAGGCCAGGTGGTGGAAGAGAAAGAGCAGTGGAGTATCTATACAGATGGATCCTCGAATAGACGAGCCGGAGGAGCCGGAGTAGTGATCCAAACTCCGCAGGGAGACAAGATACAATGTATGATCCGATTAGATTTCCCCACAACCAACAACGAGGCAGAGTATGAAGCCTTGGTAGCAGGGCTAGACCTTGCAAAGGCCACGGGAGCAGAAAACATAGTTGTCCACTGCGATTCACAAGTGGTGACGAGTTAGATCAATGGCGATTACGAGTGCAAGAACGATATAATGAAGAGGTATTTAGAAGAAGTGAAATACCGAATCAACGACCTCGAAGTCAAATTCATTCAGATCCCAAGGGAAGAGAACGAATGAGCTGACCACCTAGCAAAAGCTGCGTTAGCCGAATTCATGCTGGTTCTCGAACAGGTATTATCATTCATTCAAATCTCCTCACTTATCGATGACGGAACAAATATGCAAGTGGTGAACTCTGAATATAACTGGACCACGTCATTGATCTCCTACCTAAAGGCTGGGGTGCTACCAGACGAGAAGAGCGCCACAAGAAAGCTGAAGGTCCAGGCATCACGGTTCGTGCTGATAAAGGACGTCTTATATAAAAGAGGTTTCTCTCGACCGTACCTGAGGTGTCTGTGCCAAGAGAAAGCAGATTACGTGATGACAGAAGTACACAAGGGTATCTGCGGAAACCACTCGGGCGCATGATCACTTCTACACAAGTTGATCCAAGCAGGATACTACTGGCCTACAATGATGAAGGATGTGCAAACCTATGTCCAGTCCTGCGACAAATGCCAGAGGTTCAGCAATCTCATTAGGCAGCCGTCCGAAGAACTGACACCTATGAGGGCACCATGGCCGTTCGCATAATGAGGACTTGATATCATGGGCCCATTCCCGACGGCGATCAGACAGTTGAAATTCTTAGTCGTCGGCATAGACTACTTTGCTAAGTGGGTCGAGGCAGAAGCCTTAGCCACCATCACGGAGAAGAACATCCGAAGTTTTGTCTGGAGAAACATCATATGCAGGTACGGGATACCCAGAGTACTGGTCTCTGACAACGGTAAGCAATTCGACAACAGCGCGTTCAGAGACTTCTGCTCGGAGCTTGGGATCAAGAATCACTACTCGTCACCCGTAAACCCACAGGCGAACGGGCAAGTCGAAGTCACGAACCGATCCTTGCTCAAGATAATCAAGACCCGTCTTGAGGGGGCAAAGGGTATCTGGCCGGACGAACTACCTAGCATCCTATGGGCATACCGGACCACAGCGAGAACACCCATTGGAGAAACACCATTTCGACTTGCATATGGAACCGAAGTTGTCATTCCCGCAGAAGTGGGGCTCATGAGCTACCGGGTGGAGAGTTATGACGAAGACAAGAACAAAGAGGCTATACACCTCCAGCTCGACCTAGTGGACGAAGTCAGAGCGGCAGCGGAGCAAAGGTTGGCGCGTTATCAGAATCTAATGGCAAAACACTACAACAACAAAGTGAGGCATAGGGACTTCCAGGTCAGGGATCTTGTACTACGGAAAGTAATGGGTACCGCTAGAGATCCTTCACAAGGAAAAATCGATCCCAACTGGGAAGGATCCTACAGGATCGCATCATGGTAAAGGAAGGGCACCTACCACCTCGAGACAATGGACGGACAAAAGCTGCAGCACCCTTAGAACACGGAGCATCTACGGAAATACTACCAGTAGAGAGAATATGAAAAACCAGTGATTTCCCAGTTTATTTTATTTTTTAGCTACAATTTACTAGTTTTTCTTTGACTTTGCTACAATCTTTTTGTGCCTTTTTAAGCCCAAGGGGGCAGGTACTTTTTCTACAAACACATTTTCTTTAAAGAAGAATATTCAGACACAGCTTTGATTTTCCACATGAATTTTTATTATGAATGGATAGGCTACACAAAGTAGACGGGGCATGTAACAGAGTCCACAAAATGGACGAACCACCCAAAGGGTGAAATAACATGCAAAGTCCACGAAGTGGACGGATCACCCAAAGGGTGAAATAACTGACAGTCCACAAAGTGGACAGATCACCCAAATGGTGAAATAATTGACGAAGTCCACAGAGTGGACGGATCACAACTTACAAAATCCACAAAGTGGACGGATCACCCAAAGGGTGAAATAACATGCACAGTCCACAAAGTGGACGGATCACCCAAAGGGTGAAATAATTGACGAAGTCCACAAAGTGGACGGATCACAACTTACAAAATCCATAAAGTGGACGGATCACCCAAAGGGTGAAATAACATACACAGTCCACAAAGTGGACGGATCACCCAAAGGGTGAAATAACATACACAGTCCACAAAGTGGACGGATCACCCAAAGGGTGAAATAATTGACGAAGTCCACAGAGTGGACGGATCACAACTTACAAAGTCCACAAAGTGGACGGATCACCCAAAGTTTGAAATAACATAGTCCACAAAATGGGCGGATCACCTAAAGGGTGAAATAATTGACGAAGTCCACAGAGTGGACGGATCACAACTTACAAAGTCCATAAAGTGGACGGATCACCCAAAGGGTGAAATAACATATAAAGTCCACAAAGTGGACGGATCACCCAAAGGGTGGACGAATCACCCAAAGGGTGAAATAATTGACGAAGTCCACAGAGTGGACGGTCACCCATAGGGTAAAAATAATTCGCAGTCCACAAAGTGGACGGATCACCAAAAGGGTGAAAATAATTCATGAGCTCCACAAAGTGGACGGGTCATTAATAGGCTGAAAATATTCCATAAAATAGACGGATAAAAGAAAGTCCACATATACACGGGTAAATGGATGGATATCAAACCGTCAATGCCGTTATACATGGACGGATGTTTACTCAAGATTCTCCTTTCTAAAAAAGGACGGATGTTTATGCATCATTCAAAAAATAATAAAGATTGATATAAAAGCAGGCATAAAATTTTAAGATAACACAATAATGACGGATAAAACCCAAAGAGAGTAATTGTTTAATACACAAAAGGAAGGACGGATCGTCCTCGAATACAAAAGTTTACAATTAAATAATCAATCTACATTTTTTGGGTCGGCATCTAGGACATTTTTTGCTGGAGCTGATTCTCCGTCACCCTGAACTGCGTCCTCACCAAAAAGGTCGTCTGTGTTCTCTGAAGCGACGGGCAACACGAACGTCTGATCTTGGTCATTGACAGTTATCATCGACACATCCAACTTAGGGTAGGCTTTTTGAACTTGACGGAGTGCGTCATCAAAACCTTGAAGGAACGAACTCCCCAGCTCGCCTAATAAGGCGTCAGAGTCACGGTATTCACGGACCGCTACCTCCTTAGCCTAATGGAGCGTTTCCTTCAAGTCTTGGATTTCCTTTTCTTTGTTCTCCAGGGCCTTCCCCGCCTCATCTGTCTTCTGCTCAAGTTCTTTCCTTGCCTGCTCTGAGAGATCAAACTTCTTCTCCATAGTGGACTTCCACTTGTGAAGTTGACCAAGCTCATCCTCCGTCTGCTTAGCCTTTGCTCGCAAACGCTCCAGTTGACCAAGCTTGCCTGGGGACGTTGCTAAATCGCTGGCCAGATGAAATCCCAGGCAACCATCGGAATACCTCACCCCAATGGTGGCACCGTGGCCCTTCGCACAATGGGGACTGGACATTTTGGGTCCCTTCCCTTTGGGAATAAGGCAGATGAAGTTTCTAGTGGTGGGCATCGATTACTTCACCAAATGGGTGGAGGCAGAACCGTTGGCAAATATCACACAACAGAATGTGAAAAACTTCGTGTGGAAGAACATTGTATGCATATTTGGAGTGCCGAAGGTATTGGTGTCTGACAACGGACGACAATTTGACAATGCACTCTTCAAGGACTTTTGCTTACATTTTGGAATTCAGAACCATTACTCCTCGCCTGCACACCCCCAAGCCAACGGTCAAGCTGAAGTTGCAAACCGATCCTTGTTGAAAATCATCAAGACTCGGCTTGAGGGGGCAAAGGGAGTATGGCCAAATGAATTACCAGGAGTTTTATGGGTATACAGGACCACAGTGAGGACCCCTACAGAGGAGACTCCTTTCAAGCTAGCCTATGGAAGCGATGCAGTCATACCTGCAGAAGTACATATGGCTAATCACAGGGTGATGATGTATCAAGACAAGGATAATGAGGACTAGCTTCGTCTGAACCTCGATCTAATAGACGAGGTAAGGGCAAACGCAGAACACAGGGCAGCAAAGTATAAGAACCTCATGGTTAGGCAGTATGATGCGATGGTAAAGCCTAGGCGTTTCAACATAGGAGATCTCGTCTTGAGAAAGGTCTCTTTGTCAACCAAGAACCCAGCACATGGGAAGTTGGGCCCAAACTGGGAAGGACCCTATAGAGTTATCAATTGTAAAAGGCAAGGATCCTACTACCTGGAGGCCCTGGACGGGAGAAAGTTGGAACATCCTTGGAATGTGGAGCACCTGAGAAGGTACTACCAGTAAAAGTGAACCCATGGACGAGACTGGGTCTTATCTGCCTACTAACGTACTGCTATGTATGATGCTGTTTATGTTTGATACTACTATGTTTGGTGTTGCTTGTGTGTGGAGTTTGAAACTACGATTTTATTACTTATTATAGTTGTGTTATGGACGAAGTCATGAAGTATGTATTTATTAAATAAAAAGGCATCAGTGTGCATATGCCTTGTCTGTAAACAATATTTATGTTCTGTACAAAATGTTTGTGTGAATTCTCCATGATATTGTCGTCTAAGTCAACCCTCAAGAGGGTTGAAAGATCCAAGACGAACAAAATCTCTGGACGCAGAGATGTAACGTCTAAATTTTCTTGAATAAAGCAAGGAAAAACCACATCCACACTCGTCCAACTCATGGACGAGGCGGAGCCAACTAAAACAATCCAAACTCTGGACGAGAGAAAAAGTTGGCAAAATAAGTAAGATGGTAAGTAAAATTAGTTTGCAAGTCTTAAGACGAATCAAGCTAATTAAAAATACTACCTGCTAAGACGAGTTAGACTACATGAAAAATATGTATTCTTGACATGGACAAGCTAAAGCTGGAGTTAAAATAGCTTAGCAGCATTCATCCATGCAAAGAAAATGAAATCACTTGTCCATGCAAAGAAAATAAAACTTCAAAGGGTGGACACCCTACGTCCAAAAACCCTTGATTAGTTTGAAAAACAGTAACAGTTTACTTAAAAACCCGTCCTAAAACTATGGACGAGTATAATGTGTTCTTGTTACATAAAAAAAGGTCCAAAAACAAAGGACCAAATACAGAACCAAACAAAAAAGAGAAACAAGGCTACAAAGGTTAAAAGTCTCGTCCTAAGAAGGGGGAGCATTCACAACAGGCTCGTCCTGAGGCTGAGTACTAGCGTCGTCTTCCACGTTGACGTCATCAGAGCCGATCTGGAGAAGAGAGCTTGTGGCAGCAACAAGGTTAAGCTTGATTGCGCTAAAGTTAACTTCAGGGAAGTTCTCAATAGCGTCCATTCTGAAATCTTCAAAACCAGCTGCATAATTGCGATCCAAAGTGTCAGTATACGCTTTGGACGACTTGAACTCAGCCACAGCGTCCTCTTTTGCCTTGGAGAGACGAGCATTCAATTCATCTTTCATCTTCTGCAAGTGATCAATGCGCGTATCCTTCTCCAATGCATCAGTCCTTAGCTCCTCAATCAGCTTGTTACGTTCCTTGACCTCGTCCTTAGCTTTTTCAGCAGCCCCAGCCCATTTCTTACAGTCAGCATTCACCTGCTAAATCCTCGTCTCCAACAAGACTCTCGTCTTGTCCAGCTCAGTTGCCTGTCTAGACGCTGCTATAAACTTTGACATGGCCTATGAATAGACAGAGCAACATAGAATGATTAAATGAGGAAAAGTTGCTAACTGAACAAGGACGAGAGATACTGACATACCTTGAAGAGGTCATGGACGCTTGAATGCTCAAATTCCTTCAAGCCCATGTTATAGCACATGTTTATATCCTCGTCCTTGACGGCTATCTGGAAACGTTCCCAAGCCAGGTCTTCGTTCTCAATGATATTCGTAGAAGGCTGGGATGAGCCAGGCGTAGTAGATTTGGCCAAAGGAGTTCTGGGCGGAGTCTTGGACGGAGTGGACGAGTCCACATCGACTATCTGGATGGCAGGCTGAGACTGGGGTGGTTTGGACTTGACCACCTTGGACGAGCCTTGTTTAACCCTTTTGTCTCTACGACTGGGGAGCCCTTCCAAGTCAATGTTCTTTGGCAAGAACTTCCTTTTGTCCCCAGCCGTTGGACGTGTCTGACCCTTAGGACGATCCTGGGCCTGACCCTCAGGACGTTTCCCCTCTCTTGCAATCTCCTTCCCTCTGTTCTCTTTCATTGTTGACATTCCTAGGACGAGATGAACAAATTAGGAATGTATACATAAAAAAGAAAAAGAAAAGGAGGTTTAGCTAAAAACTTACTTTTTCGCAGAGTAACTTCGTGGGCGATAGCTTCGTCTGAAGGCTCAGGACCTAAACCCCACTTGGCTAGACGTCTAAGCGTGACAAGAGAACAAAAGCTCCTGTTTGTGTGTAGACGAGCCCTGTGGATGCGGTCACGGTGAAATTTGCTCAAGGACGGACGTTTGGCAGCTACAACACAATGAACAAACAAAGGTTAAAAATTGTAAATGTACCAAATAGAAGTAAGAATAAAAATAAACAAGGGGAAGGGACGTACCTTCTAAACGAAGGTTCCCTAGGTCCCCAGTGTAAGGGGGAAAGGGATCCCTGCCCAGAAACCTAAAACAAAAATGAACTCCGTCTTCCACTTCCTATCAGATGAAGTTAGGGACTTGATCAACCTACAATCATTCCCCCTAGCAGTAAACTGATAAAAACCCTCAGATTGACTTATGGTAGAAGGTTTATAACAATAAAGGAACTCGTCCACTGTAAGAGGACGGTCCCCACCAAAAACTTCCCTCCACAAAATTTGCATGGAGATAATTAATCTCCATGCGTTAGGATTGAATTGACAAACACCTAAACCTAACTTGACTAATAACTCTCTAGCGAAGGCATTTAAAGGAAACCTAAGGCCACCTAAGAAGTAAGATTCATAGACGCCTATTCCAAAACGGGGTTCACAACACCACTCTCCACGGACGGGCATCCTAGGGTTAAACTCGTCTGGGATTTGATACCAGGGTTTAAGACTACTTAACCTTTGTTCGTCCGTCTTAGAATGGACGCCTACAGCGCAACTAAAGACGGTTTCTACCTCGTCCGTAGGATTGGACGGAGAACCAGCTTGAGAGCCAGAAGCTCTCCTAAGCTGTTCTTGGACGACCTCAATAGGGAGCCTAGGGGCCCCAGAAGAGTAGTTCTCGTCCGTGCTTCCTCCACTCTCATCACTAGCGCTGCTAGAACTAGACCTATCACTAGTATCCTCACAGTACTCGTCTATAGCCTTATTAAGGCTATCAGTAGACGAGGAAGCAACAAACATCTCTAACAAGAAACTTAAAACCTAAAGATGAGGAGAAGAAGAGTACCTGGCTCTAGACGGAAGAAGACTCTAGACGCAGAGGAACTCCTAGACGAGGCTCTAGACGATGGATGTCAAGGAAGAAAATCTCTGGAATGAGGAGGGTTAAGGGAGGCATTCCACTATTTATAGGATGCTGACCTGGGTAATCGAAACGACCCAACCAATACGAAAGCGACACGTGGCATCTACCTCGGAAAAATAAATCGACGGAATCAGTCGCCAATAAAAAAATGACACGTGGTGCAGTAATTATTAACCAATTATATATGTCCAAGGACGTTCAACCCTTTAGACGACTCACATGGATGAGGGGGCAACTAATGGTGTCACAAATAATCCAAGTCCATAACTCGTCCATATGTCTCGTCCAACGAAAGAAGCTACAATAGGCAGAGAAAATTGCAAGCGTACTGGCGAACCTCGTCCATATATGGACGAGAAGTACCTATGGAATCTACTCATCATTTACGAAGGGTAAGCCTTCCAAGATGGTCTCGTCCATCTTCCACTAAAGGTGGACGAGCTCATCGTAGAGGTCTCGTCCATCTTTACTAAGGATGGACAAGTTCATCGGCCCATCCAGCCTAGGTAACTTCCACAGCGGTTATGGAAATTACCCCCAATTCTCCGGACTCCTCGACATTGGGAACGGTTACTAAACGGATAACCGTTCCACACACACACTATATAAGGCTTCTTCGATGAAGGGTAAGGGGATTCAGACAATTTCACTTTGAGAGAATACTTATTCCTTTCAGAGATTTCAAAAGTAACTAACTTCATCATCGGAGGATTTTTGGCCGGTCACCACCGGTCCCCTCTGATTCAGTGTTCTTTGTATTACAGGAGATAGCCCAAAGATCATCGTTCGAGTTTTGTCAACCCACTGATATCCAAGGAATCATCAGATTGGAATATAGTCTGGAATTTAGAAGTTAGCCCTAAATGTGCTAAAGTGTTTCTCCTTAATGACGGATGTGAACTTATGAACCATCCACTCTGGTAGCATGATGAACTCTCTAAGTCCATCAGCACCGACGACGGATCCCAGTGCTTGATCCTCGCCGTCATCAAAAGCATCTTCTGGCTCAACTATCTCCGTATCCTCATTTGTTGAGGACGAGGAAGAGGCTGACGGACTCCTCTCTTCACCGGGACTGTCTGGGTCTCTATGACTGGACGGGTATATTTCCTCGTATTCCGTCCCATCACGAATCACTGACTGATTACTTGACGCACTAGACATTGCCTACAATTGACAGTAAAACCTAAGACTGACGGATCTAAGAGTATTGACGGGCGTGTAGGTCTAGCTAAATGTAATTGCAAAATACAAGACTTGTAAATGAGAATAGCAATACTCACCGTTTTCTGAAGTAACTGAAGATCGATGGTTGTATAGTCGACGGGTATGTATGTACGACGGATTGCTCTAACAAGGTTGACAGTAGCGCTCTGACAATGTGTTTTGGCTGTAAAATGAAGAAATGAGGATGGATAAGCATTATATATATACCTGAAGTGCACGGAAGACGAAGCGATGCTTTGATCCGATAGAAAAGCCAATCAAAAAGCGACATGTGGCATGCTCATAAATGCTTGACAACCTATCATCAAATAATCGCAATTCGGCTCCTCCTGGAGAACCGTCAACTTCATTGATCTTAAGCCGCCGTCCTGAATTTTCTTTGACCGTCAACCCCAAATAATATCAAACCGTCACCCTAAGGGTCCGTCCATATAGGTCATGACGGTCCCATAGGGTGAAGGGGGCAGCTGAAGGGGCAGAATTTAGCATGATGGGCTTTCACCACATTGGGCCTGACGGATCCAAGCCCATGGGCCGGCGACAGTTGAGCCCAGGGCCTAGAGTGATTCTAGGTTCTTGTTGCACACGTAAAGTCTCCAAGGAAATCAGAAACCTAGCGCAAAGAGCATTCTAGAAGATACGCACGTCAACGGAAAATCCACCCTACAAAGAAATATCTTGTCCATCACGTTTAGGATTACTCGAGAGGAATTCCTATAAGGAAAAGACTTATACATCAAGGAGGAGAGGTCAACTTACTACTATAAAAGCCCCAATACCCTCACAAATCAAGGTACATATGATTTACCCTCTCTAGCACTCTAGAGTTGAGAACAATTCTAATTTGACCGTCGGAGGGTATTTGGCCGACACCACACCGGTGCCCTCGACGAGATCACTTCTTTTCTTCTTGCAGGTTGTTAGTTTGAGCGAGCGTGAATCGTGTAGCTCACTGGTGATTTTACAGCATCATCATGTTCAATCTCCGTCTTTATCAAAAACTGATTGGTGTCTTAGTTTGATGAATAAAGAATTATCATTAGAAGCGGATGCCATAAGTTGAAATGCTCTTAAAAAAAAAAAAAAAGATGTTGTTGTAAATTTCTTTACAAAATTCAGCGTTAGGAATTGATTGTTTTGCTTTTTGGTGAGTGATCTGTGGCGAAAGATTATGAAAAAATACATTCTCTAATAGCATAACCAAACACAATTCCATTCGACATGATTACCTTTTTAGTCATAATTTCAACATAGTACCAAATGTTATTTCTCAAAATAATGTATCAACTAATTCAATCATACCTTCTAAAAAAATAAATAAATAAATAAACTAATTAAATCATAAGTTAAAATGCAAAAGAAAACATAACTATTAAAAACAAATCTTATCAATAATTCATTAGTTCGCAGGCTTTACAGTGTAGGCAATTGAGGCAATAGCCTACGGCCTCTAAGTGAAAAAAGACCTTCAAATTTAATAGTATTAATTAAGCTCAAATATTAGCCAATAAATAAAATAATATTTTTTATCATATGAAAAACAAGAAAAAGAGAGAAATGTTACATCCACAATATTTTTCACAATAAATTCTAAGTAGCAACTTGTTGTTGGTGGACAAAAAAATAATTTTAGAATAGATTTAAATTAGAACCAGTAACCAACTTAACACCTAGCAATGCATAAAAATTTTCACAACAAATGAATTGACAAACTTTTACTATTTCTCTTCTGAGTCTATCACTAATATCATATTGTTACTTACCATTATCATTCTACCACATCAATAAATATGAAAAGTTTTGTCAATTTTTAATCTATAAACTTTCTAAAAAAAATTACCCGGTTAATTAATAATTTTACATCTAAAACAATAAAATAGAGTTTAAGTAATATTTATTTTTTATTAAAAAAAAAAAGCCGTATTTTAATATATGAAATGCATCAGTTTAGTTTTCAACCAGAGTTCCCTATGCCCGAATTTAAAGGGATTGATTGAGTTTTTTTTTTTTTTTTTCTTGACATTTGTGTGCGGTTTGAAATTTTAAATTTAATATAGTAAATTCAATCTAGTTTCTGTCTGTGGGATAGTCGTTAACAAAAAGCAAAAAAGGATGATACAGTTTAGTGTGGGTAGGTTTGACCGTTTAAGTCGTTTGACTGATTTAATAAGGTACTCCGTACTCTTAACGGACTAAACTATGAGAAAACCAAAAAACTTTAGCAAATTCCAGTTTGTCTTTACTCTTTAGTCTTTAGTGCATTCGATATGTCTACTATTCTGTTCGGTTGTTCCTGTGTTCAATGTACAAATTACGAGACAAATCAATCGCTGAGTCAATGAAGTTTGTTCAATCATGGTCAGCAAAAGCATGATACTTTTTTTTTCGGGGGGTGAAAAAAGAAAACAATGACACATCAAACACTTTTTTGGGTTATTCCGGTTTCTCTGTATTTTCTTTCATTCTTTTTTGCTATGCTCTCTTGAACTATGACCAGATAAAGAACCGAAAAAAGTTACTGGTTATTTGGTTGGATTGGATTCTGATCGATATTCCTACCAATGATATCATAATTAATATAATTAAAAATTTCAATCATTTTAATATGAATTTTCTTATTCTATATTAAGGAAAAAAATCTACTTAACTTCATAAGTTTTTATAAATAATGGTTTAAAATACTTAAGCTCAGCTAGTAATTATTCAAAAAAGGAAAAAGAAAATATTTTCAATGTTTTTTGGGGTATGATGTCCACCATAAAGTTATTGTTTAATGTTGCATGAATTTTTAGTAGAGGTTACGAAATGGTTATCATGTAAGGATAAAAAAATTAAAAGACACATGTTATCACGTGGCATGCTATAATTTATCATTGCGTTTCTTGTAAATACTATTTTATTGGACCTTATCATATTCTAACCTAATAAAAATGTAGTATTACGATTGAATACGATTTTTTTTTTTTTTAAATGTGATAGTTGCAAGTTACAACGATATGGGGATTTAAATACCAAACGTTTCCATTAGTATAAAAATATGGATAAATGATTTTTCTAGATTCCTCTTGTCACTTATGCAAACTCTTTGATTGAATAAAAATAACAATCATTTTACTTCCATTAAAAAAAAATATTGTGGTTGATCGTAGAGTAATCATAGAATACTTTAGGTGTACAATAATTGTGTGCTTCTTCCTTTTACATAATAGTATGTTTTACTAATTACATTCGTGATGAGACCCATTATTCATCTGAGATGAAAAAAATATGTATCTACCGTACTTTGAAAGTATTTTATAAATTTCCTAATTGCGAAGAGTTGACCAAGGAGGATGTAATTCAAAAAAAGAATTTCTTATGTGTTATAGTACCTCCTTGTGTTATTAAACTTAGTAGTTAGTAATTACGGTTCATGTTGGGCAAGTGGTACCTTCCCTTGCCATAAGGGCTTGCGGTGTTTTCATGGGCTCACTAATTTGACCTCGGGGGTAGGAATAGGTATTAGAATTTCTAAAGTAGCTAAAACAAAAATCTATATTTAGTAGTTTGTAAGATGGAATGTACTGTAGTCTTTAATACAATAATGAAAGGATTCCTCCCCCCCCCCCACCCCAAAAAAAGTAGAATTCTTTCAACATATATAGGTTACCATTAGTTTTTTTTTTTGGTTAGTGGAGGCCCATGAACCACATATTATAGGACCACAAAAAAGAAAAAAAGAAAAACTATAATCTTTACTATAATTGTCCACATTGTAGTATTTGAGTAATGGAGAAAAAATGGTGAGCTCATGTAAAAGTTAAAGACACTGTTACGTAGAATAATTGTGATACAACTACTTTTTACCTAGTAATAGAATTACCTTGAGAAAAGATATAGGGCAACAAATTATTCACAACTTATTTGCTATAATTATAATGTGGCAGAGTGTGAGTGGTGGAAAAAAATTGTAAGTCTATGGATCTGTTTGGATATAGCTTATTTTATTGAAAATAATAAAAAATTTACTGTTTACTTATTTTTTACTGTTCATATGTATTGGTGCACTGTTCATGGGACATAAATAGTGCAGCAGGTGCTGGTCTTTAAAAAAAAAAAAAAGGAAAGAAAGTAAAACGCGCTTTCCAAACACACCTTATATGTAAATAGTAAGTAATCGTTCATAATATGTAACGTCAAAATTGTAGTAAAAAAAATTGTGAACTAATTTGCGTTAATACAAGTAAAAAATTTGTACTACCATAAAAAAAAGCTAATAACTAATGGGAAAAAGTTAATAAAGCCCTAATGTTAGTTTATGAAATATTTTAAAAAATAGTTAAAAAAGAAAAAGAAAAAACAACTTATCTTTTTTTTACGATATTTTATATTTATCATAAAAATAATATAAAATATTTCTTAAAATAATTAATTAACAAATACCTAACCAGATCTAATAAATAAACAAAGAAAGAAACAGTAGAAATAGATACGGCAAAGTCAACAGGAAAGGAAGTCTGCTCTGCTAAGTGTCAGCCTTTTTTTCTCTTTTACTTGTAAATAATAATATCTTTCTCATTAGCAAGTCTCCTCCAAACGGTTCTAAAAAAAATCATCACCTCCATAAAGAAACACATAGCTCTCCTTCGATTCCTTCGTCTCACAAGTCACAAACTTTTTTTTTCTTTTAAGAAAAAAGGTTTCAAATATTCTCTCTCCCTTTTTCTTTTCTTATTTTATTTTATTTTATTTATTTATAAAAATTATCATTGTTTTTATTCAATAGCTTGTGTGTGAGCTAAAACAACAAGAGGAGCAAGCATAAAAATCACAGCCAAAACAACAAAGTTCAGCCATTTTTGGCTTTCAGTTGGATCGGTAAGAGGAAATCTTCAATAACCCAGTTTTGGTTTGTTCTTGTTACTTGTTTTTAGCTTTTGTGGCTTTTTCTTGGGGGGCTTTAAGGCTTTAGGGTTTTAATAGTTGAAGGGTTTTTGTTCATTTCATATTATAATGATCAACTATTGTTTTTGATTGTGCAGTTTGTGAAATTGGGCAGGTGGGTTTGGTTTGAAATCTGGGTTGGAGGTGGCTACAGGGGTTGGATGTTGAAATTTTAGTTGAAGAAGTTGAAGTGGCTGTTCAATTTCCTTTTATGGATAGGCTCTGCTGTTTTAGTGGTTCCTACACTAAGGTAAGGATTTTTTTTTTTTTTTTTTTTTTTTTTAACTTCACGTGTCTATCAGTTTGTCTCTAATACCAATCAATATGTTCAGTGTTGTGAGAAGGATAACCAATAAGCTGAAAAGGCATAGTCTTTAATTGTTTGTTAGAGGATTATTTGTGTTGTGTGGTTGATTTGTGTCTCCAATTTTCTTAGTAGGGGTATAGACTCTTGAGTGAATATGATAATTTTGTGATGTTATTCAGTTGAATTATTCAACGTTTGCAGATTCTTAGTGAGATTATTGATCATTCTTTGTTGTATAATCACTTGTATAGAATGGATAATTGGGGGGCTTTGGAGGTGTTGATGGCACATCTAGTTAGTTTGAGTGGTTCAACTGTTCAAGTTATCTTCTTGCTTCTTTAGTGAGTTTGATGGGGGACTTTTAGCACAGAATTGGACTGATATTTGCAGGGTTGCTGAAATTGGGTGTAAGAGATTTTGTAATTTTTACACTGTTAGGCCACATATTTTAGGAAGAACTGATGATCGGAATTGAACCAACTGCATGTTTTCTGACTTGCAGTTTATATAACTAACTTTTGGTGACCCTCTTTCATCCTCTCCCCCCCCTAAAAAAAGGAAAAACAAAAAAGAACCATCATAAACATAGCAAAATAGACTAATAGAGACCAAAATAAGAAGGAAAAGGAAAAAAAAAAAGTTCCTACCTTGATAACTTTCAATGCTTCATTTGTTTGGAATGATAGTTATTAATTAAATATAGTAATTTCTTTGTTTAATCTTCTTCTTGCAGCCTCATGCAAATGGTTTTCATAGTTGCAACTTGCAACTACTTTTGTTTGCTTCTGTACCATATAACTGCCTCTAAAACACACAAGATTAATATTGAGGTTTTTGTTATTTATAGTTTTGTTATGTAGCTTGTAGGAGGGCGTTCCTCATCTAGCTCTGGCAAAGGGAAAAGCCATGAAGGGTTAATCAAGTTTGGTTTCAGCCTAGTAAAAGGGAAAGCTAATCATCCCATGGAGGATTACCATGTTGCTAAATTTATGCAGAGTGAGGGACATGAATTAGGACTATTTGCTATCTATGATGGCCATTTGGGAGATACTGTTCCTTCCTACCTACAGAAACATTTGTTTTCCAATATCCTAAAGGAGGTGAGGTCTTGCTTTTAAACTTTCACAGAATTTTAAATTTCAGTCTTGCTCGGTTATGTAATAACTTTTAAGGGTGTATTCTTAGTTTCTTACACTCTAATGTAATCATTTTAGGAAGAATTTTGGGTTGACCCCAACAGATCTATCTCAAAAGCCTATGAGAAGACAGACCAGGCAATTCTCTCTCACAGTTCTGACTTGGGGCGGGGTGGGTCCACAGCCGTAACTGCAATTTTGATAAATGGCCAAAAATTATGGGTAGCCAATGTTGGAGACTCACGAGCAGTTCTCTCAAAAGGGGGCCAGGCAATACAGATGTCTACAGACCATGAGCCCAACACCGAGCGAGGCAGCATCGAGAACAAAGGCGGTTTTGTCTCAAACATGCCAGGTTTCTCACAGCCACCTCTCTTTTAAGAGTTTGTTTGAATGTGTACTCATCTGAAGTTAATATACACATGGCTGATGTTTTATTCGAAATAATTACCTAGCTAGAATTTCTTAAACATCATTTAAATGGAGTTTTATCTTCAAATTTCTGGCATCATTTTTTATTTTCTTAAAAATATTTTTGGATTAATTTATGCAATTGCATCTTACAAATGGCCAGTTCTCCTCAGAAAATATCAGCTGGGACCATGCCTCATGAAGCAGAGGTTGCTAGTTTGAATCTCCCCTTCCTTCTTCCCTTGGGGCCAAAAGTTTTTATTTATTTATTTAAACTATCAATCATCACCCACTTATCAAAAAAAAAAACTATCAATCATCACCTACAAGAAATTATTTCATAAGAACTTAAAAGTGTTGGTAGATCTCTCTGTGATTATCTGATTGTCAGGAGCCAGAGTAGCATTTGTGGGAACTAGTCCATTAATGGTTAGGTGGCCTGTCCATTTACTTTGATATGCACCAAAATAATTTTGAAAGTAAAAAGAGTGAATTCATGTGCTTTGTTCATAGCTTGATCAAGCCTTTAAACATCCTGCCTCCTGGTTTATTTTTAAGATATTTTGTTTTTAAGTGATCAGTTGCCTTTGTCTCAAAGAAAAACTCTGCTGATCCACATTGCAAGGACTAGATTATGTTGTAGCTGTGCTGTTATCATGCGAATCATATTCCTGTCCACTAAACTGGTAGCTTTCTACTTATATATTAGGTGCTAAGAAGAAGACTTTTTTTTTTTTTTTTTTTCCAGAGTTTTGTCGTTCAATTCAAATTTCTCATATGATTACCACAACAACAAGCCTTATCCCAAATTTCTCATATGATTGCTGCATGAAATTTTCATTGTAGTGACACTTTTTTAGGCTGTCAGTAATGAATCTTTAAGGCATCTAGATGTCTCTCATGTTGGGAGGCTGGATGGGATTTAGTACTCCTCACTTTGGATGCAAGGCTACCCAGAAAAAAGAGTTTGCTTACACTGCCTATTGGTCACTAGTGTTACTGTATCAAATAAACCAAGGAATAACTTAATTATTTTTATAGTCCACTGGGGCACTTCAGAAAAATACGAGGAGTTCACGATCTGATCCGTGTTGTCCAAAATCATAAAGGTATTACACTATTTTTTGTCAACAAGTATCTGATAGTACTGCATCTGCTGCCCTTTGAAAGACCCACATCTGATGACCTTGAATTGTGGGTTTTGCTCTATAGTGTAACCAGGTTGATTGGGAGAGAGGGACTTCTTTTTTTGGGGGTATCATGAACCTGTTGGATGAGATAACACAAACAGAGTGGATATCCTTCTTTGCTATAAGAAGAGAAAAACAAGAAAAATTTCCTGCATCCATTCAGAAGGTGATAACTCTATTGTCATCATATGGAATAGTTGTAGGCTTGTGGGAGTTCTCCAATGTCTTGGGTTTGTGATATACATAGTACTTAGTATGACCAGACTAAGGTATTCCCAAACTGACTCTTAGAAAACGATCTCCTAGTGAAAATGGATGCCCTCTGCTTTGGTGTTCCTTTGAGTTGGTAACTTGGTATCATACCTCAGCATGTGGCTTATACCTCTTGATGACTATGATGCTGTTTTGTTCTTCTCCAGAGTTGTTGATACTAGGTAAATATCAGATGACACCAAAAGTTTGGGTGGTGGTCAAGATTCAGGGCTTTCTTTCAGAAATAGGGACTTCTAATTCTCTATAAGGAAGTGGGTGGGTCCCTGCTGCATATATCTTTTTTTAACGTGCTACTCTGTATATCTTAGGTGTCGCTTGATTTTTTTTTCGGCTTCCTTTGACAAATCTATGCTGCTCAGCAATCTGCTTATTATCATGTTGGTCATATATATATATATATATATATATGTTTATGAAACAGAGATAAATTCATTAATAAAGAAAAAAGAACACAACATTTCTACTACTTAGTGCATACTTGCACCACACAGAACCACACCAAAACCCACAGCAGCACAAGACATTAGTACCCTAATATCACAGAACAACACATACATCAGCACTATTAGGAATTATTACACAGTAAAACTAAGGAAAGTATAAACCAGAACAGCAAAGCCTCCTCAGTTCTTAAAAACTTTATAAGAGATGCTCCAATTTGAACATAAAACTTTTACTGCAGTGACAGCTTCACCTTCACCTTCTTACAAATCTCAAATCAAGCTTTAACATCTCACATGATGGAGGTGATGATGGAATCTTCAGATTTGATATGCCCTCTGTAGACCCAGGCATTTCTTTGAAGCCAGATATCATAAACAGTGGCAGCCATGCCCAATTTACATAACACGGCTTTGAGAAATTTTTTGTGGATCTCTCTAATACCCAAGTCAATCACAGCATCCCATTGACACTTTGAGTTTTTAACCAGACACAGGCATGTAATCTTCCTCCAAATTATTTGTGTGAAAAAGCATTCAAAGAAAATATGGTCCCTGCTCTCAATGGGGACTTATGCAGAATAAAGTGGGTCCAAGCTTAGGAAGGAGCACCCATGCGGATTTTTACGTGTTTTTTCTTCATTGTGCTTTAACCATGCTAAGAGCTTTAATTCAAGTGTATTCTTTCTCTTAGTCAAGGTGCTTTGACCATACCAGCTTGCCTACCGCTTTATCCTTGTCTCTTGCAAATTTTAATGAATTCAAACTACTCACTTGTTTTTCTTTCCAATAATGTGAGCGTGCTCTGCCTGACCTCAAGCTTCTTTTCATCCGAACCTTACTTGAATGGTTCTCTGTGTGGAGAAACCATCCTTTTTCTATCTTGGATTTACTTGACTTTTGTAATTTTCGTTCTTGACTTGCTCCCCCATGTATACTCCCTGTGTGCTTGGGTGTATCTTTTTTATTATCAATGAATTCTTATTACTTATCAAAAAAAAAAAAAAAAAAAAAAATAGATTTAAGCCAAAGATCCTGGGGATCTGCATATGTCATCAGACACAATGTAGCAGCTTTTATGAATGAAACAATAACTCTTATGGTGTTTATTCATAACTGTTTGGATATGGTATTTTCTTTGTGGTGTTTTGATTTAGTAAGCTTGGAAGTTGGGTAATGTTACAGTAATAATCCTGATCTCTGTCGCCATCTTATCAGGGGATGTCCCTAGAGTCAATGGGCAGCTGGCAGTTTCTCGTGCTTTTGGAGACAAGAGCCTCAAATCACATTTGCGATCTGACCCAGACATACAAGAGACTCTTGTAGATGCCAATACCGAACTTTTAATCCTTGCCAGCGATGGTCTTTGGAAGGTAATTGTTTCACTCTGAAGATCTGTAGCACTATCTACGCGTTCACACAAAAAATGGCACATGATTGTCTACGTTGTCCTTGCATTAGTGTAAACCTTTAAGAGATCGTTTTCCCTTTTGCACGTTATATTCAGGTAATGCCTAATCAAGAAGCAGTTGATATTGCAAGAAGGATCAAAGACCCGCAGAAAGCAGCTAAGCAATTAACAGCTGAAGCATTGAAAAGAGACAGTAAAGATGACATATCGTGTGTTGTTGTTAGATTTAAGGGATGATACCTTTTAAATCAGTGTTGCTTTCAAGGTGCAGTATATACCTACAATAAGAGTTATTACACTGTATGCCAATTTATGTTTAGACCGACAACAAATAGATACCATGTTGGGGTAATCCACACTGAATTTTCCAGAAATATGAACTCGTCAAAGGAAAAAAAGGAGAAGAAAAGGAAGGATTCCCCTACTGTAAATTTAATTTCTCGATCAGTGCTTGATATTGTTTGATTTCTTTTTTTAAAAAGTGAATTAGGAGCTTGAAATGATACATATTGTTTTATTCTCAAGATCTATTTCCTTGCGGCTGTGTAGATGAATATATGCTTTTATGTGATTGGAGGATTGCCTTTGTTTAATACTCTGGTGTTGGTACCTCCTAGTTTTATCATCTGGTCATTGGAAATTTTTGGAATAGGCCATGTTTAGCTTTGGCCTTTTGAGTTTCAAATATTCGTTTGTTTAAATTATAATTTAGATCTTAGAAAACCTTGAAGTTTAACACCGTTGAAAAATTAAACCTTAGAAAACCTTGAAGTTTAACACCGTTGAAAAATTAAACCATATAATTTTCGATAGTTTCAAATTGAATCCTGAGTCGTACCAATTTATGCATTAAATATACTACCAAACCCTCACTACCAAACCCTTCTTGGACTTTTTGCACGCTTTCTGGTTGGAGATGCGATTCAATCCTAAAACTTGATGAGAATATACTTCACCTGTACCCAGCAAATTAGAATATTTTATCCTTTTCCTCCCGATAGTGACAACCATTTTTGTTTTTGCTTATTTCGATAATTTTGGATAATGGATACATCTAAGTGGGAAGATCAATATTGATATACTTACAAGGATAAACACGTTGCTAACGGTAATTATTTTCTTACATTTGTTGATGTACATTCTGCATATTTAACGTTTATAATTTCACATGTATATTCACATTTACAACTTGAAATAGGTGACATGTACAGATAATAAAAAACGTGAAAATCAATGCCCCGGTTGGTTTTGTTAATATCTAATCATCTGATCTCCAAAGTTTATTTCAGGTCAAAGATTTAATTTTTAATATTTTAAGTAATAATTATGCATATTCCTTTAATTTACAATATTTAATCCGAGTAATGAAATGGGAAAGAGAGTTTTTTTTTATTTGGACGGAGAGCTTATTACTTCAAAGAGGGTCCAGTTGGGTTGGGCTAAACTTGAAGCCCATTAGCATCTTTATAGACAGTAATAAAGGACAAGAATGTGATGTCATGTGATCACCTTCTAGGGTTTAACTTGAAGCCCTGCTAGCTGCCGCTCTATATATGCCGCTTCACAATTCATCTCTAGCCGTACTCTCTCTATCTCTTTGTAGGGTTTTCGCTTTTGTTAAATGGTGAAGGTGGTAGCGTAGTGAGTGAGTGAGTGAGTGATAATGATTGCCTCTTCTTTCAGCTACAAGGGCTAAGATCTAAGGATCAATTTCTTGATGGCTTTGTTCTGGGGGCATAAATCAATTTAGCTCAATGGCCTGGGGGTTCAACTTTATCCGGTTTAGTTGCCTCTTACTTCTCTGGCTTCCCCTTGCCTTTGCTACATTTTCATTTTTGTTCTCAATAATTTCTATTTGAAATGCTCTGGTTTAATGTCTTAGCTAAGACAGCTTTATTGTTATTTTATTATCTTGTTTGCCTAATAGGAATCCATCCAACAAGTTTAGATATTTTTGTTGTTTTTTAATTTAAATTTATTTAAGGAATTAGCTAAGATTTTAAGAACATAATCAACATACGGGTGTTGTTGATAAATTTGGATTTTTTTTTTTTTTTTTCAGAATAATCCATTCTTCGATTCAGCTAGCTAAGTTGTTCCTAACAAATCCACTAGGCTGTTCAACATATGGGTGTTGTTCTCAAGTTTTTTGTTAACTGAGTTAGTGCACGAGGTGGGAGCGTATATGATTTAAAAGTGTATTTTGAACTTCAACGTATTGGGGTCAACTATGATTTTGATGATATAACTGATTGTGGTAGTTTGGGTGTGTTTTGCCTCTCCTTTCGGCTGCAAGGATTTGTTTCTTGATGGCTTTGTTCTTGAGGCATAGACTGAATTTCAATGTCTTGGGGGTTTATTTTTATCCAGATATTTCGTTTTTGTTTATCTGGCTCCCTTTTTTTGATACATTCTAAACATTCTTTGTGATTGGATTTTTAGATTATGAATTGCTTTTGCTCTGTTGGGTCATAAGAATGGAAGGAAAAGAAAAAGGAAAGTTTCAATCTTAGATCCTGGGGTCTTTTTTTGAAGAATTTTCCTTTTCATTTCTGACCATTTGTTACCAATTTAAAGTTTGTGTAGTCAATGAGCTTTAACCCAAATGGCACCTCCTCCTCATAAAAGGTGAAGGGCAAAGTCATGGGTTCAAAACTCATTGGTTGTGTGTAACTTGCACATCAAGTGTTTATACATTTCTCTCACATGGGTGTGGGTTCCATTAAGATGTTATTTGCACATCTTGCAATAGCCACTCTTTGATTTGGAATTCTCACCCATGTGAGAGTGGTGTGTATGCAACTAATTGCAAGTTAGATGCGGTGTAGATTAGATGTGTTTCAAACTAAAATGTGCAGAACTGGATCGACATGAATAAAAGGAAAAAAATTAAGTTGTATTGGAAATTTTACTAATTGTAATAAACTTCAAAATATGCAGTCTGTTGGTAAATTGTTTTTATTGCATTTTGGTTTTTCTCTTATATGGTGGTCTTTCACCATGAGGAAGAATCAATAGAGAACAAGTAGAGATCATTTGTTGAATGTTGCAAGTTTGTATTCTTTTGTCTGCCATTGAAGCCCATTAATGGTTCAACCTTTGGCTTGCATTGCAATAAAGTAATGCTCTATAGACATAATATTTTTCACAATAAATTTCACAACTGTTGAGTTGGTAGGTTATTATTGATTTTCATATTGGTTCATTATTAATAACTTGTCATTCCTGCAGTTGTGAAATTTTTTGTGAAATATGCTTTGACTCTAGACTTATTGATTGCAAAATATTGATTTACAAGTGCTGACCAATGGTGGTATCAAGGACAGGTGCTTATATGTTATAGGGCATGGGTTGGCATTTATGGTATTCCCTTAAAGGCTTGCATTTCACTACTGTCATTTTCATTCTACATAACAATTCAATTTTTTGTTTGCCTTCCCTTTCCTTGTTAATGTGGTATTGACGATTTTAATTTGTTTTCTTTATGACTGTGTGTTAAGAGGAAGTCTTGGATTGAAGAGGTCTTTTGTAGCTTGAAATCATTCACCTCTTTCCATATAGGAGTTAGCCTTTGATTTTGTGCTAAAAGTGTAATGGGGCGTTGTTGGAGTCTAGAGGGTGGGATTGGAGCATGACTTTTGATTTCAATTTGGGATTGGAAAATGTTATAGGAGAAAAGGGTTAGCTTTATATGGTACTTAAATGTTTTTAAGGATTGCAGCAGTTGGTATGTAGGCAGATTAGTTAATGAGATGCTTGGTGTGTGATTAGGTTATAAGAATTACTGACAATACTAGTAAGTGCTCTAAGAATTACAGTTTGCTAGAGGAGTAGGGATGAAACAATGCATTTGGAATTTTTTTTTTTTTGGTTAAAAATGAAAAAGTTTAAAAACACTTATAAGGGCAATGTAACTTTTCTGGTTGCTAGTAGAAGCTGTGTGTTATGTGGCATTAGTGTATTTTGCTGCATCAGGCATTATTTACGTCTTGTTCCAAATGTTTTCTTCAAAATCCCTTTTAAATTTCGTGATCTCGAATTGCCTATAATTTGTCATACCTAAATGCTAGGAGAGCTTCATAACCATTCACAGAGGGATGGTAGCAAAACAAAGGTTGTGTTTGTGACTCAGCATTCATGTTCTCCTATTCCGCCCTCTGTTCTTCGTGCTGTTTTTTAAACTCCAGTTTATCGTAAATTGTCCTCTTAATTAAGATTTCAATCACTGTTTAGTGCTCGGTGTTTTTTAATCAGTTCTTCAGATAAATCAAAGTGGAAGTTTCTGCCACTCAAAATGTTTTATTTACGGACATAGAAGTTCCATAGAAGTTCATCATAATTTTTTCTTTTCCTTTCACTTTGTAAATTAAACAAAAGAATGTATATATATATATATGGGTCCGGTTAACAAATGCCTATATATAATTGGCACAATAGAGAGGAAACAATGTTTTTACTCCTTATGCCTAGTAGTTTATCTGAAAGAAAAAGGTCCTGGATTTGTAGGTGGGTTCAAGGCTTCAAGGTTCTTGATTGGCTTAATTCAAAAAAGAAAAGGTACTTTATTGGCCGGATTGAGAGCTATTTGTGTGTGCGTTTTTATTAGATCTAGGGGGAATAATTTTATGCTTATCTATAAATACTATATAATCGAAGTCTAATATTCTGCCACATAAGGTAGAGAGCCACCACCCACCGTCAGGCATGGATTCCGCCATTGTCAGACTGCTGGACTTGGGTTTTGGTTTTTTTCTTGGGATTGTGCTTTAACACGGTTCTATTGGATTTTGTTGGTTTTAGGGCTTAAAGCTTTGGTCTCAATTATTTACCGAGTTCTGTATTGTTTATTGTCTATTGGTTTCAATCATTGCTAAAGTTTTTTTATTGTGAGATTTATATGATTTTATTTATCATATGTATTTAAAAGAAAAAGAGAAAATTTTAGCAGAAACTTTCGAAAAAAAGATATTTCATGGCAAAATTGAAAAGCTGGGTTGTAAGTATGAAATATTTAAAAGCTGGGTTATAGTATTTGAATGAATGAGACTGTTTCAGATATGGATATTTTTTCCCCTTTGTTTCTAGGAAAATATTATTTTTCTTGGCCAATCGTGGGGTTCATATTAGTGGATGGGAAATCCATATTGGGTTTAAGACTTGTTTAATTTTTTGAAAGAGAGTATAAGCGTTGTTAATAACTGTATTATGTGTTGTGTAACGAGTTTTGCACAAAACAAAGGTGATGGCTGGAAGGAATAAAACAAGTTAAGGTTTCTACTATACTTGAAGCTCATCTTTTGGGACAGTTAGGATCTTTCCTTTCGTTTTATTAGAAGAGCATCCTCGGTATGCCCTAAAAATGTGTTTGAGAGATTGCCTGATTGTCTTTACAAATATAAAAGGAGCTGTTTATGTTGCTCAATAGTGCTATAACTTAACAGTCAAAAAACTCTCGTCTAACTTCAGCTTCAGTAAAAGTGTAGTTTTGAAGCTCTATTTCTTTGAACTATTAGTTGCTTTTTTGTACTAGGGAGGCTTTTAGGAAATCTAATAATACACTTAAGTTAGATAATGTTAACAACTTGATCTTTTAGCCAAAAATATGTTTTGTTGCTAATTTTCTTTGAACTGTAAGCATTGAATCGAACCTAGGAATTAGGTAATTCATAAAGAAGGTTTTTGACTCTATTTTGCAAGTTGTCAATGCAATTAAACTTACACAAATGTTCATGATGATTGAGGCGATTTCCAGCTCACACCTGCAGCTATAAAAAACAAAATGAATCATTCATAAAATTGCTACACATTTAGCATATTTTCAATATTTGTTGGATGGTATTTTGTTTTGTTTTTTTAAATTTATTATGAGTGTTCAAATTTTTTTATTTTATAAAATTCGTAATTGGTATTTTGCAAAATTGTTACAATTATAAGATATTATTAATGTAATCTCCGTCTAATAGCATCTAAAATGAATATAAAAGATAACTAAGACTTCTTTAGATCTTATTTTTGATAGTTTTTGGTGTATTACACGGATAGTTAAAGATATTTGACTATTAGTTGAATATTTTGCCACGTAAGCTTGTCGCTCAATTTTACACATTGTTTTTTATTAATTTATTTATTATGTCAAAATAAGAATTTTAAACCAACTATTATACAGCAAACTACAGAGTTTTAAACCAACTATTATTCAACTAAATGAAGAGTTTTAAACCACCGAAAACATTTGAATATTTACTACTCAGCAATCTAAGGAGTTTTAAACCAACTATTACTTTACCTAATACTATATTAATATAGCACCATTAAACCTCATTGCTATAGTTATTTCGTTGCCACCACTGCTGGTAACACTTTACCCTTGAGTGCACAACAGTGAGGATGAGGAGGTAAACTATTTGCACGGCAACTTCAAGGGTACAAAAGAGTTTTTGCTCTTTTGTTTCTACAAACCCTTTGTTTTTAAGCATCAAGTATCTTTTACATGAATTTCTCTTTCATAATTTCTTTTGTTTTCATATTGTTTTCTTTAATATCCCATGTTTGTATATCTTTTTTCGTATTTTTACTTCCATTGTTTCGTGTATTTGTGTAATATTTCATTAAGAACCAAATTTGTGTTTATGCCTTTTTGTTTTTAAAGTATTCTTTATGTGAAAGAAAAAGGTCCTCATTTTGTAGGTGGTTCAAGGCACTTGATTGGCTGGGTTGAGAGCTATTTGTGTGTTTTTTGTTTTTTTGTTTTTTTTATTACATCTAGGAAGAGTAATTTTATGCTTATTTACTTTTATTGAGCAGCCATCAACACATGTTCTTAAACATTGGATGAAACATTTTATTAAACAATATATAAACACATTTTCTATAAAACTGGATGTCTAGAGTCTATTGACACTTTGTTTGACGTATTGCATAGAAGATGATTTTGCATAAACTAAAATCCTTGTCCTGAGGCTAGGATCACCTAAATCAAAAAGATAAAAGGTATGCCAAGATTCAGTTACGTTACCTACGCACTTTGAGCCCAACCCATGATATGACTAAAAAAAATCTATTTCTACTTCCTCATAAAACTAGTCATGGTTTAGCACAGTTAGGCCCAACAAATCAGTATAGTCATGAGACCCAAGAAAATTTTTATTAAAAAAAAAAGCTTCGGCCAGTTTTTGTAATACCTATACAATCATGATAGATGATAGCTTTTGGATAAGCTAAAGCGGTTTATAAGATAATAATTTTAAATTTTAATTTAAATGAAATATCTCTAAAATTTAAGATTCAATTTTTTTTTAGTTAAGATTCAAAGAATAGTTGAACTCAATTTTATTTCTTCTATAAATTGGTTTCTATTTATTTATAGTTTATTAGTATTTGCAATTGACTGAAGGGTTTCTATAGAGAAAATGTCGGCTTCTATTGAAGCTCTAGCAATGATTGGTGCAAATTATATCGAGCGCACCGTTGATTTTGAAGAACGAGAGAGAAAAGGGCCATGCCATTTAATGGTTGAAACATTTAAGAAAGATATCAATGACTTGGCTTCACTCTCTCCTAGCACATCAAGCCCAAATAATGGTGAATATTGTGCAGTCCTCGTTAAAGTTGAATGCCATTCAGAGGTCCAACCTGAAGTTTTTCCAAGAAAACTTATCAAAAGAAGCTTGGGGGCATGGATGATGAAAGTCATAGCAAGGTTTATGAAGATGTTAAGGCCGCTAATGCAAAAAAAGGCATAGTTAAGTAGGTATACCTTCATCAACAAAACTAGCATTGACCTAGAATTGTATTGATTTCTATCTTATATTTACTTGCTCTAGAATCTGACAAATGTATATGCGTTTTAATTTTAGTATCAAATAAACCTCGCCGGTTTGCTTTGAGTTTCATGTGTATGCGTTTTAATTTTAGTATCAAATAAACCTCGCCGGTTTGCTTTGAGTTTCATGTGTCTCATTTAATGGTTTTCGTGTGACAATATGACATCTCAAACCGAAACTTTGATTGTATAGTTATTGATCTCTAAACCAACTACAGGTAAAAGAACAAATCCTTTTTTTTTTTCTTTTTTGAGAAACAGGTAAAAGAACAAATCCTAATGCTACAGACATGTGCGGCAAAATCATACTTACAATACAGTAAGCTAGTTTTAGACATCACTTGAGTACTCGAGCTATTTTGAGTCACTATTGTTTCCTTTGCAGGGTTTAGACATCACTTGAGTACTCGAGCTATTTTGAGTCACTGTGGTTTCCCTTGCAGGGTAGGAGAATAGTGACAATGGAAGATTACCCACGTTCAAAGCATTTGAAATTAATTAACTCGTTATTATACTGCCCAATTGGAGTTAGTATTAAAATATACAAATATGCCAGAAATTGTTAAATTGTGGGTTGATTTTGAGCCTCGTATATATGATGATAAGATTCAAATAGTCTTGCAGTTGTCGATGGTTTCTTTCAATTTTAATTTAATTCTTTTTTAGCATTCAAAATTTTTCTGTAAATTATTTTGGTAATGGTTAAAAATATTCCCACCAACATTATTATATGTTCCAAAATGTTCTACAAAAAAAAAAAAAAAAATTGAAATTAATTTTCTATTTCAATTGAGTTTATTCATATGATAATAAGTTTCAAATTAACTTCCAAATATTTTGAAGTTATTTGGAATTATAAGTTTAAAAAATATTTGGAATTATAAGTTTAAAAATGTCTTTTAGTTGTGGATTGTTTATTTCAATTTTAACTCACTTCTTTTATTGCATATTTGCAATTTAATTATTACATTTTAACTCACTTCTTTTATTACATATTTGCAATTTTAATGTAAAAGTCACATGTTAAATTGCTAACCCGATAATACAACAATGGATAGGATTCCAAATACAAAATCTTTCTCAACTAACTAATTAAACAATAGGATTCCAAAGGATTCTAAATCCAATCTCTTTTTTCCACAAACCAATTAAAACTTTAATTAAAAACTCAAACATTTGAGTTTGATTTGAGTTTGAAATTAATTTGCCAACTGTGGTTTTTAAGTGCGAAGATTCCATAGTTGGTAAGCCAACTCCAGAGACAGGTCATTTTGTTGCATAAGTTGATAATCTAAAGTGAATCATTTTACGAAAAATTATTAGTTTATTCCAATATCCTAATGGTAGTACTCATTGAACACTTCTTTAAAAAAATCATCAATTTGATATATTTTTGTTAATAACTTTAGCCTTGATTAAATTGGTTTCTTTGTATTAATATTACTATGATAATGCCAAAATTATGCAATATTTGCCATTTTATTGGCATGTTAAATGTCTTTCATGCAATATGACCATATTTCTATAAAATAAATTTCATATGCATATTGTATTTTAAACTTAAAATAAAATATTTAAAAAACTTGTAAATTATAAATAGGGTTGTTCCTATTAAATACTTCAATTCAATTTCAAACTGATTTTTTTTTTTTTTTTTTTTTTTTTTTTTTTTTTTTTTTCACTTTGCTCAAATTCACCATCTGCAAAAATAGGGCCTAGTCTCGGGCATACTCAATATAAGCGAATCCAACTTTTTTATATAATTTAATACATTAATTGGACTATTTTCATATATCTATTAAATGCATTTTAAAACTTTTAATTCTAAAAACTTTGAAACAATCAATGTGAGAATAAATATCTTATTTTAAATGGTCGTTGTCTCTCTTGGCAATTTTGGACTATAGTTATTGAACAATGAATTTTCAATAATGAATTTGTCTCAAAAACTATTAATTCTAATTTTAATTTTGACAGAGAGAAAAACGAAGAGTAAAAATTTTGGAATATTAAAAAATTTTACACTCTTAAACTACCGCAAACATAGTAAAATATGTTAATAAAATGCTAAACATTCGAAAAGAAAATATATATATATATTTTTTTAGAGAGTTTCAACCTATGGCGTCCGCTCCTGATGATTGCTCTTTATCATCAGACCAAGACACCAATCAGTTTTTGGTGTAGACAGGGATTGAACCCCAGATCTCTTATACAACCATCAGAGACTTTACCAATTGAGTTTTACCAGTTGAGCTAACTGGAACCCACAAAAGAAAATAATATTTTAAAATTAAGTTTTATTTATTAAATTTTTTGGCCTTAATTAAAATTTTTAACATAAAACAGAAGAAAAGATTTTTTTTTTCCCCTTTTTAAGTGAGATGCCTTACTTCTTACTCTCTCTCTCTCTCTCTTTTTTTTTTTTTTTTTTTAATGCAATACTATAAGACTTTTTTAATAACAAATCTGAAGTTAGGCAATTAGTTCAATCCTTTTACATTATGGTTCACACTCAGTTTGCACTAAAAATCAAAGCTATAAGAATTGATAATGCCAAAGAATTTGACATGCCAGATTTTCTTAGTTCCAATGGTATCATTCATCAACATAGTTGTGTTTACACTACACAATAAAATTCTATTGTGGAGAGAAAACAGCAACACCTCCTTTCTATTGCTAGAGCTTTACAAAATCAATCTCATCTCCCAATCTAGTTATGGGGTGAATGTGTTTTAAAAGCAGCTTACTTAATGTTGGATATTTTTATAAAAAAAAATATTATATTTATTTTAATACTCATTTATGTGTATCAATTATCCTTTAATGTCAGATACGTTGATTGCTAAATTTTGAAATTCAAATATAATTCAAAATTTGAATAGCTTTTGTCAATGGTTTTAATCAGGAAATTTATGAACATTAACGTGATATTAATACCATAATTGCCAGCATATTTGGTTTTATTACAAATATATACTTTCCATTCTAAATATTTTGTATTCAAATGTTCTTAATTGAATATGACATAATAACATTATATATGGAAGATTTTTCAGCACTTAAATGTACAGCTATTGTTGAATTATTTTATGTTACCATATATACACAAGTATTTACTATTTGGTTTAATGGAAAGTGGTCAAAACAGCTAGCAATTTTTGTAATATGTATTCAGAAACTTTCAAAAAAGTTTTGTAATAATGGGCCATTAAATTCATAGCATTATGCCCTTTCTTTTTGTTCTCAATGTACAAAAGTTTGGCAAAGACAACCCTTGAGTCTTGATATCCAGTCTATATTATATCATATATATATATATATATATATAAATTTCAATAACTTTATAACTATTTAATTGATATCAAACGTTTTATTTTTTGGCTAAGGACAAGCAACATGTCTAGCCCTATATATATCGAAATAAATAAAACTTTCAAGGACACATTTTTATTCTTTAAAAAGCTGTAGACTTTTCAAAAAAAAAATTTTATTGTCTTAAACACTTACCATCTATTGTTTCTTATTACTCACAAAAATATTCTATCTTTTACAAAATTTTCTGGGAAAAGAAAGTACTATAGAAAGCTTATATCCTACGAGCAGTGTAGGCTCCCAAGGATAATCAACAAAGGTGGTTGGGCTGTTGTATCCTGGGAGTAATGTGCAGAAACTATTTGTCTAACTACATCGGATATACCATAGACGGCACAATTTGTCTTAAGACAATGACTTGGTCCACGTCTCATCTCTGCCATCTCTTTTGGTAAATTCAAATTGTGTAATTTCCAAGGAAAATTCAGGTATTATTTCTCCTTTATTTCCCACAATTTGAGACAAATC
This sequence comes from Quercus lobata, assembly GCF_001633185.2. Lineage (NCBI taxonomy): Eukaryota > Viridiplantae > Streptophyta > Magnoliopsida > Fagales > Fagaceae > Quercus > Quercus lobata. The sequence continues at coordinate 36,882,669 of NC_044915.1, forward strand.
GATATGGAGAACACAAAATCATCCTTGGAAAATGGTAATGTTATGTCTAATTCCTCTGGAGCAGGTGATCTTAAAAAGCCATTCCGCTTCCGTGGTTTTAACTTTAAGAGGTGGAGACAAAAGACTTTATTTTATCTTACTCTCTGGAATGTGGCTTGTGTTAACTGAGAAAAAACCAAAGAAAATGAAATCTGAACAATTGACAGAAGAAGAACTTTCTCAACATGAAAAAGATGTTAAAAAATGGGATAAGGATCATCTTTACTGTAGAAATTATTTACTTAATTGTCTTTCTAATGATTTGTATGATTATTATGATCAACCTTACAAATCAGCCAAAAAGATATGGAAGGCATTGAATCAAAAATATGATACAAAGGAAGCTGGATCCAGGAAATATGCATGTAGCCGATTTTTCAGGTTTCAGATGGTTGAAGGCAAGTCCGTGGTGGAACAATCTTATGAATTCCAAATGATTTCACAAGATGTTCGATCTGAAGGCATTCGAGTAGATGAACAAATGCAAGTTTCATCCATCATTGACAAGTTGCCTGAATCTTGGAAGGAGTTTGCCAAAGTCCTAAGGCACAAGCAAAAGGAACTCTCCATTGAATCCCTTATCACCCTTTGAGAGTGGAGGAAGAGGCAAGGAACCAAGACAAAGCTATTGAACTCCATGGAGCAAATGGTCCTAAGGTAAATTTTATCTCTTCAAATGAAAACATGCCAAAAGCCAATGCAAAAAATAATGACTATGTAAGGCCCAAGAAAAGAAATTTCAAACGTAGGCCAAATGGAAATCAGCCTCAACATAAGACCCACTCTAATCAAAGAAAAAACCAAGCACACCATCCTAAGCATGCTCCAAATAATGGCAGCCACACTAATAATAGCAATTATACATGTTTTGTATGTGGAAAGCCTAGACATTCGGCTAGAAATTGTCGTTTTCGAAAACATGGGCCTATGGCTCAAGCCAATGTCATTGAAGAGCCTTCTTGTGGCTATGGTTACCGAGATTAATATTCTCGAAGGCTTAGGAGGGTGGTGGATTGATTCTGGGGCAACCAGACATGTTTGTTATGATAAAACTTGGTTCAAGACCTATACCATCTTGAATGAGAAAAAGAAAATTATGCTTGGTGATTCTCATACCATTGAAGTTGTGGGTATTAAAGAGGTGCTTCTCAAATTTACTTCTGGAAGAGAAGTCACTCTCAAAGGTGTCTTTCATGTTCCTGACATTAGAAAGAATCTAGTTTCTAGTTTTTTGTTGAATAAGGCTAGTTTCAAACAAGTCTTTGAGGCTGATCAATACGTACTCTCTAAAAAGGGCATGTTTGTTGGCAAAAGGCTATGCTTGTGATGGCATGTTTAAACTTAATGTTGAGATGAATGAAAATTCAAGTTTTGCTTATATTGTTTCTTGTGTGAATGTTTGGCATGGTAGATTATGTCATATTAATAATAAATATATGAAAAATATGAGTGGTTTAGGTGTAATTCCTAAACTTGAAAATGAACTTGAAAAATGTGAAATTTGTAGCATGACTAAAATTACTCAAAATCCTCATAAATCAATTGAAAGAAATACTGAATTACTAGAGCTTATCCATAGTGATATTTGTGAATTTGAAGGACATTTGACACGTGGAGGTAATCGGTATTTTATAACCTTTATAGATGATTTTTCAAAATATTCATATGTCTATCTTATGAAAAATAAAAGTTAAGCTTTTGAAAAATTATCAATTTTCTTAAAAGAAGTTGAGAATGCTTTTGATAAAAAAAGTTAAAAGGTTTAGAACTGATAGAGGAAAAGAATATGATACTCTTGGTCTTAATAATTATATTCAATCTCTTGGTGTTGTTCATGAGACTACTGCCCCTTATTCTCCATCTTCAAATGGAGTAGCTGAACGTAAAAATAGGACTCTTATAAATTTAACTAATGCTATGCTTGTTAGTTTTGGGGCTCCTAAATATTTTTTGGGTGAAGCTGTTTTAACTATAAATTTTGTTTAGAATAGAGTACCTCATAAGAAGATTTTTTTAACTCCTTTTGAATTATGGAAAAAATATAAACCAAATCTGAATTTTTTCAAAGTTTGGGGTTGCTTAGCATATGTGAGGCTACCTGATCCCAAAAGACCTAAACTTGGGGTAAAGGCTTCTACATGTGTATTTTTGGGTTATTCTTTATATAGCACAACTTATAAATTTTATGATATTGATAATAATATGATAATTGAATCTAGAGATGCAATTTTTCATGAAAATAAATTTCCATTTAAATATAAAAATAGTGGGGGTTTTGAACAACAAGAGAATTTTGAATGTTCAACATCTAAGTCAAAAGATGTTAATGAATATGAGATTGAACCTAGGAGGAGTAAAAGACCTAGAATTGAAAAGGTTTTTGGTCCTGAATATTATGTGTATAATTTACTAGGTGACCCTACTTCTTTAGAAGAAGCTTTATCTTCTCTTGATTCAGGTTTTTGGAAAGAAGCCATCAATGATGAGATGGATTCTATTATATCTAATAATGCTTGGAAACTTGTAGATTTACCTCCAGGTTGTAAAACAATTGGATGTGAATGGGTACTTAGAAGAAAATTCAAACTTGATGGATCTATTGAAAAATTCAAAGCAAGGCTTGTAGCTAAAGGTTTTAAACAAAAAGAAGATATTGATTTTTTCGATACTTTTTCTCCTGTTACTAAAGTTACGTCTATAAGATTATTGATTGCTATAGCAGCTATTCATAATTTGATGATACATCAAATGGATGTAAAGACAACATTTCTAAATGGAAATTTAGAAGAAGAAATCTACATGGACCAACCAGAAGGTTTTACAATGCCAAGTAATGAGCACAAGGTATGTAAATTATTAAAATCTTTATATGATCTAAAACAAGCACCTAGACAGTGGCATGAGAAATTTGATTGATGTTTGCTTTCTAATGGTTTTAAAACAAATGAAAGTGACAAATGTATATATTATAAAACATTTGATGATGCTCATGTTATAATTTGTTTATATGTTGATGATCTTCTAATTTTTGGTCCTAATATGGATATTATGAATGCTGCCAAAATGCTTCTTAAAAATAACTTTGATATGAAAGATTTAGGAGAAGCTAATGTGATTCTTGGCATGAAAATTTCTAGAACTTCAAATGGCATACTTGTAGATCAATCTCATTATATAGAAAAAATTTTGAAAAAATATAATTACTTTAATTGTAAACCTACTAGTATTCCTTTTGACTCTAATGTGCATCTTTTTCCTACTAAAGATGAAAATGATATTTACAATCAAAAGGAATATGCTAATATTATTGGTAGTCTTAGATATGCTATTGACTGTACTAGACCTGATATTGCTTATGCCGTAGGAGTTTTAGCAAGATTTACAGCAAACCTAATTTTGAGCATTGGAATGCCATGACTCTATTAATGAGATATTTACAAAGAACTGCGCACTATGGTTTGCTATATCGAAGATATCCTGCTGTTCTTGAAGGATATAGTGATGCTAGTTGGAACACCTTATCAGGTGATTCTTTGTCTACCACTGGCTATGTATTTACAATAGGTGGTGGAGCAATAAGTTGGAAATCTAAAAAACAACAGATTATTGCTAAATCCACCATGGAGGCAGAATTAATTGCCTTATCTTCAACTAGTGAAGAAGCGGGTTGGTTACGAGATTTATTATCTGAAATTCCCATGTGGGAGAAACCTATTTCACCCGTCTTAATTCATTGTGATAGTACTACCACTATTGGTAGAGTGCGCAATAAATATTATAATGGTAAATTCAAATTTATTAGAAGAAAACACAGTATTGTGAGATCATACATAAACAATGGTACCATAAATGTTGATTATATTAGTACAAATGATAATATTGCAAATCCATTAACTAAAGCTTTAGCTAGAGAAAAGATCTAGATAGCATCGAGGGGAATGGGACTTAAGCCCAAAAAAGAATAAACTACCTATGAGGATACCCTACCATGGGACTGGAGATCCCAAGAACTAAGTTCAAAGGGAAAAACTAATCATAGAGTAGTTTGATTAACATGCATTAAATATATGTATGAGTAATAATATTCATGTCCCTCCCTATGGTGTGCGTGCATGTATCTTGTAACGTTATATAAGATGAGTTTTTATTTATAAAAAATTAAAATTAAATTAAAATTAAAAAATTAAAAAAAAAAAAAAAAAAAAACTCTTAATGTGGACTATATCTCTTATGAGTGGGATGTTAGAGTTACAAGAACATCCTTGATAGCCACACCTAAGTGAGCATGGAAGTGAGGCCACTTCCTTTGAGAATGGGGCTAGCTCTCTAAATAGCTCATGGATGCTAGGATAAAGCACAAGGCCGTAATGTGCTGGCTTAGAAGCTCGTAGTAGAGTACTAGAATATTATGTGTGTGATGTAATGTTTTGTATCCATAGAAAAAGTTATAGTTCAAGACTTAGATCACTATTAGCTTTGGAACAATGTTGCTAAAACACTAAATGAGGGTTCAAGCCATTGGCACTCCCATTATGCATAATGTTCTACTTAACCCAGAAAATTTTCTTATATATATTTACCTATTTATTTTTTATAAAAATAAGTGGGGGATTGTTGGATATTTTTATAAAAAATATTATATTTATTTTAATACTCATTTATGTGTATCAATTATCCTTTAATGTCAGATACGTTGATTGCTAAATTTTGAAATTCAAATATAATTCAAAATTTGAATAGCTTTTGTCAATGGTTTTAATCAAGAAATTTATGAACATTAACATGATATTAATACCATAATTGCCAATATATTTGGTTTTATTACAAATATATACTTTCCATTCTAAATGTTTTGTATTCAAACATTCTTAATTGAATATGACAGAATAACGTCATATATGGAAGATTTTTCAGCATTTAAATATACAACTATTGCTGAATTATTTTATGTTACCATATATACACAATTATATTTACTATTTGGTTTAATGGAAAGTGGTCAAAACAACTAGCAATTTTTGTAATATATATTCAGAAACTTTCAAAAAGGCTTTGTAATAATGGGCCATTAAATTCATAGCATTATGCCCTTTCTTTTTGTTCTCGACATACAAAAGTTTGGCAAAGACAACCCTTGAGTCTTGATATCCGGTCTATATTATATTATATTTTATATATATATATATTAATTTCAATAACTTTATGACTATTTAATTGATATCAAACGTTTTATTTTTTGGCTAAGGACAAGCAACATGTCTGGCCCTATATATATATGGAAAGAAATAAAAGTTTCAAGGACACACATTTTTATTTTTTAAAAAGCTATAGACTTTTCAAAAACCATTTTTTATTGTCTTAAACACTTACCATCTATTGTTTCTTACTACTTACAAAAATATTTTATCTTTTACAAAATTTTCTGGGAAAATAAAGTACTATAGAGAGCTTATATCCTACGAGCAGTGTAAGCTCGCAAGGATAATTAGCAAAAGTGGTTGGGCTATTGTATCCTGAGGGCAATGTGTAGAAACTATTTGTCTAACTACATCGGATATACCGTAGACAGCACGATTTGTCTCAAGACAGTGACTTGATCCACGCCTCATCTCTGCCACCTCTTTTGGTAAATTCAAATTGTGTAATTTTCAAGGAAAATTCAGGTATTATCTCTCCTTTATTTCCAACACTTAATCAATAGATGACCTTCTCCATTGTTGAATAACAAAACTCCTTTTGATCTTCTTTTTAAAAGGTCACCAGATTATAGTCATCTCAAGGTGTTTGGTTGTTTGTGTTTTGCTTCCACCATTTCTCAAACCAGAAATAAGTTCTCTCCAAGAGCTAGAAGGTGTGTTTTCATTGGTTATCCATTTAATGTAAAAGGATATAAGCTTTTTGATCTTGAATCTCATACTGTTTTCATTTCAAGGGATGTTGTTTTTCATGAATCTGTGTTTCCTTATGCTTCAAAATCATCTAATTTTGAATCTAATTCTTCATTGCCTTTACCTTGTGTTCCTACTATTCCTTCCATCTTTGATGATACTCTTTTGTCAAATTCTCATTCTTCTGTTACTTGTCAAGACTCCATCATTCAAGTTCATCATGAACTTGATGATGAATTACTTGATGATGTACCAAAAGAACCCCCTAAGCCTCTTGTTGATCCTGTTCCTCTTAGAAGGTCTTCTAGAACTATTAAACAACCATCATACCTCCAAACATATCACTGCAATCAAATATCATCCTTTTTCACTGCCAATCCTCTCCAATCAGGTACCTCTCATCCCTTGTCTTCTCATGTTTCTTATCAGCATCTTTCCCCTTTTTACAAATCTTTATGTTATTCCATTTCCTCTACTGTTGAGCCTTCTTTTTATTATCAAGTTTTTTTTTACCCCAAATGGCAAGAGGCCATGGCTGTTGAATTAGTAGCACTTGCGCCCAACAACACATGGACATTAATCCCATTACCTACTAGTAAGAAACCTATAGGGTGTAAATGGGTTTACAAAATTAAATATAAAGCTAATAGTTCGATTGAAAGATACATGGCAAGGTTAGTAGCTAAGGGGTTTACCCAAAAAGAGGGAATAGACTACATTGAGACTTTTTAACGAGTTGCAAAAATGGTGTCTGTCAAGGTTCTTCTTTCTGTGGCAATAGTCAAGGGCTGGTTTTTAAACCAATTGGATGTGAACAATGCTTTTTTGCATGGTGATCTCCATGAAGAGGTGTATATGGCTCTTTTCATAGCTAGGGGGAGATGGTTTGTAAGCTCAATAAGTCTCTTTATGGGCTTAAACAAGCCTCTAGACAGTGGTTTGCTAAGTTTTCTACCACTTTGATTCAACTTGGATTCACTCAATCCAAGGTAGACTATTCTCTTTTCACAAGGCAGTAGGGACATACACTTATATTCTTCTAGTATATGTGGATGATGTTTTAGTGGCTCGCAATGACAAAGATGAGATAGACAAGTTCAAGGTTCTGTTGGATCAAAAATTTAAATTGAAGGACTTAGGTGATTTGAAATATTTTATTGGTTTGGAGGTTGCTAGATCAGACAAAGGAATAGCATTTTGCCAAAAAAATATACACTAGAAATCCTAAATGATGCTGGATTACTTGGCTATAAACTTACAAAAACACCAATGGAACAAAATCTCAGATTGAGCAAGTTTGAGAGTGAAGAGCTCAAGAATCCAAGTAGTTATAGAAGACTGATTGGTGGGTTGTTGTATTTGACAATCATCAGACCAGACATCACATTTGTTGTTCATAAACTCAGTCAATACATGTCTAAGCCAAGGAAACCACACCTAAATGCGGCATATAAAGTCCTGCAGTATCTGAAGAATGAACCAGGAAAGGGACTTCTGTTTTCTTCCAATACAAAGATTCACTTAAAGGGATTTGCAAATGTTGATTGGGCCTCATGCCCTGATACTAGAAGGTTTGTGATAGGGTATAACATCTTCATTGGAGATTCCTTGGTGTCATGGAAGTCAAAAAAGCAATCCACAGTCTTAAGGTCTTCAGCAGAAGCTAAACACAGATCCATGGTTATGGCAACATGTGAAATAGTGTGGATTTTGTACTTCCTTAGAGACATTGGGATAGAGCACAATAGAGAGGCTTTACTATTTTGTGAGAGCCAAGCAGCATTACACATTGGTTTTAACCTAGTTTTTCATGAGAGGACAAAACATATCCAGGTTGATTGTCATCTGATCAGGGATAAGGTTTTGGAGAAGGTCATTAAGCTAAACCATGTTAGAACTCACTGTCAATTAGCAAATATGCTCACTAAGGCATTGAGTTTTAATCAATTTTCTAATCTTGTTTGCAAAATGGGTATGACAAACATACATACAACAACTGCTCTTGAGGGGGAGTATCAGAATGAAGGCAGCAACAAGCAACAAGAGCAGCAAGACTTGACAGACTTGGCCAGGAATAGAGCAAAAGTTGCAAATTTGGTTGGAGAATAAATGACAATAGTTTTAGTAACACAATGTATATACGGCTTGTAGTATAGCTAAGTGATTAAGCCTCTATAAATTGCAGTACATGTAACAGTTAGTTATAGCTAGTAATAGGCGCATGTGTAGGTGGTTAGTTCTGTTTCTGCAGTTACAGTTTTGCTTCCTTTTGTACAGATTGTATATATAAGCTTTGTACTCATTTTATAATTAATGCAATTCCAGAATTTCCATTTCATCAAATCCTTGATACCATATCAAACTAGTTACCTTGACTTACACTTATGTTGCGCATTGGCAGAGTCATGAACACCCATGACCCAGCCTAGAAACAAAAATATTCCAAGCCGATTTGTAGAGACTTAAAAAGGTTCAAGTTTTTGGGCATGCCTAAAAAAGGGTTGGGACTTGTTCTAAAAAGAGAACTGGTTGGAGAATAAGGAGGGACCTAAATTTTTGGGTAGGAACTTCTTTTCCAAGAAGCTTGGTTGAGACTTGAGAGAACCCTACTTCCCCATGAAACTTCTCTTGTTGTGAGAGAATTTCTCATGAGTAATGCTCATGTGGATTTTGGTAGGATTTCTTTTCAATGAATAGGGACTTTTATCACAAAATCTGCTTGTAAATTAGCTAATGCTACACAATGAAAGAGCAAGTTGAACAATTGCTAGTTAAATGACAAACCCCAAAACATGGGATGACTAAAGTGAATAAGGATAGTGCATCTAAAGGAAACCCAGAGTTATCACCGCGCACCCTTGGTGCGGTGGTCACTCCACAAATATGAATGCTTATAGGGTGTGGGTGGCAAGGGTCGGGGTTCAAGTCTCTAGGAAGGAGTTTCACACACATGTACACTTAGATTAGGCTAAAGAAGAAATTCTATATTGTAAAAAAAAGAATAATTAAAATAAAAAATAAAAAACCCAGAGTTAGCTGGAGGGTACGTGGGTGTGCAAGTAAAATTGATGAGTTGTGGGAGAAGGATCCTTTCTATTTCAAAATTTGTCCATCTATTTCATGGCTTAGAATAGATTTTATAATTTTAAATGTATATTGTTGCATTTACACTATTAGATCCCAAAAAAATAAATCATAAAATGGAAATTTACATGGGATTTAAAGGATGGGTTGCAAATAGTTACTCTATTTACATGTGATTTTCGGCTTTGGTTACAAAATTGGATGCATTCCTTGCTTCTAACATGCATAATCTAGATAAAATTCACCCAAGGTTAAAAGCTCTTGTAGCTGACTTCAGTTTCTCATCCAATAGATTCAGAGAAAAGAGATAAAACATGAGTTTAGGGAGTGCACTAATGTTTTAGTTAATTTAGTGTGTGTTTGGCAAAAATTATTTTTACCAGTTTATTTTTTTATTCAGCTTATTTTTGCTATTATTCATTGGCTCCACTACACTTTTTGATACTATTCATAGGTCCCATTGTACTATTTCAACTAACTTTTACCTTTATCTACAGTACTTTCAACAAAAAAAAATTTAATTTCAACAAAATAAGCAAATTTCAAACAGACCCTTAAAGTGTACCCATGGTAAAAACTTTGCTATGTTCTGATGGAGGCGGTAGAGCGATTTACACATAAATTAAGGGTCTCATGTACTTACAGATCCACAATCATGGTTATATTTGGAAATTTGAATTTAGATTTAAATTTGTTTCAAATCAATAAATTTTAATTGCCTTCATTTCAAATTCATTAATTTTATATATAATTTTAAATCCAAGAATTTTAAAGGGTTAAAATTCTTGGAGGATTTGTCAATTCTAAATCATTAATGTCTTAAAACTATCAACATAGTATTACGATATTAACTAATTCAGTTATTCTCAAAGCTTCTTCCCTTTGTTACAAAGTCTAATTGATTTTGATACATGTAATTAGCCCAAAAAAGCTAGCACAATACTGTAGTCTTTCTTTATCCTTAACTAGTTTGTAACCCCATGCATATGCATAGATACACTTAAAGATATACAATAAGATGCATAATATAATTCTAATATATATAATTTAAATACTATTGATAGTCATTTTTATATTTTGTTAACTCTTTAAAAAAAATTGTAAGGATATTATTAGGTATAAAATGGAAATTGTCCATGTTTTATTTATTTATTTATTGTGAAGCACTTTTTTTTTTCGATTCATTTATTTTAGACTCTTTAGTTTTTGTACTTAATAACTCACTTGAATGAATATTTATGATGTGGTTCCACATTTGATTCTAAAATTAAGAAATAGAATTCTTTAAAAATAAATAATTTAAGACACATGGTGTAAAATTGGAACTCTAATTTGAAATTATAATTTAAGTTTTTCTCAGTTTCACCTCTTATTATTATATATAGATACAGATACATAGATCGCCAAAAAAATTTAAAAAAAATAATACAGGCCCACCCCAATTGTTCAAGCATATTATTATGTTAAAAACATTGAATAGCTATTCATCACACAACATCAATTGAACATGTGATCCAAATTCCGCCATCTCCCTTTTACCGTCTGGCTCCATGGTCCATAGCCACATGGGACTGCTAGCTAGTAGTTTTTTTTTTTTTTTTTTTTTTGGTTAAAGAGGAGCTGCATTAAAATTAACTAGCCATAAATGGCGATGTTCTGGCTGAAAGCCTTAGAGTATACAAACCATTAGCATCCGCATTTAAAATATTACAAAAGTCATCACTAGGCGGTGCATTAAGTACAACAAAATTTCCAGAAAAGGAGCAGCCAGCTCTAGCGAGGTTATCGGCGCATCTATTCGCCTCTCTAAACACATGGGTGATCTTGACATGCTGGATTTGCTTCAGGAGGTACCTGCAGTCATTAAGCAGAGCAGCACATGAGTTATTAATATCTTTCTTAGACTGCACAAGGTTTACAACAACTTGGGCATCTAATTCAACATGCAGGTGGTTAATACCAAGTTGGGCTGCAAGCTAGTAGTTACTATTTATCTTATATATCATCATTTTTCTTTTTGTTGAATATATATCAGCATATGCAATCATAGACAGCCTTTGCTCCTTATTCAAAACAATAACTACATATAACGGTATCAAATTTTACAATTTTTTTTTCATAATTATTAACATAAATAGATTGTTGTTAATATATAATAAAAAATAATGTCAATAATTGTCCTATATAAAAGAGATTAAAAAAAGTAATTAAAAAAAAAGTAAATTTATTGTGTATGGAAAATGTTTCTCTTAAAAGTAGTTTGGAGAGAAATTCTGTTGACGAGATAAACACACCTTGGAAAGCTTTCTTGAATAATTAATATAACATATAGAGACACAATTTAATCCAAAAAACTTAAGCTCAATAGATATGTGCTCAATTATATTATATTAACTACTTATTATTCTCATTATTATTCAATGTGGAACTTCACTCACACACGTGTAACCCAACAAAACTCCTCAAACTTTTTATATATCTTTTAATTGAATGTGAATTTTAAAAATCTAACAATTAGATTGTTGTTAATATATAATAAAAAATAATGTCAATAATTTTCCTATATAAAAAGAGATTAAAAATAACAATTAAAAAATAGTAAATTTTATTGTGTATGGAAAATGTTTCCCTTAAGACTAGTTTGGAGTGGAGAGAACCCTACTCAAACTCTTTATATATATATATATATATATATATATATATATATATATATATATATATATATTTTAATTAGATGTGAATTTTAAAAATCTAACAGTTGGATTGCATGTTATTATTATATCCTTCATGCTTACAAAATTTCAAGAAAATCAAAGATTAATAGTGTAGGGCCCTTGGGCCCAGAAGTTCATTATTTATCCATATACTGGACCTGTAGCCCAAGCCGAGAATAAGGATCTGCCCGAGGAGGAGAAGTCTCCAACAGAGGAGATTGCGCTGATAAATAAAATGTGGGTTTTGGTCATAATAGCTCCGGAAAGTGTGTCGAGGATGAAAACCTCCTCGGCCAGACTTGGCCAAGGTCCTAGAAGATGGTTTGACAGCAAGGATGACAACCCCGAAAATTCAGTTGGGGCGGACAAGTATTGCAGAGATATAAAATAAGGAAGAGCCCCAAAATATCTGGGGAGAAAACTGCTACCTCCGCATTAAATGCACTGCAGCTAACTCCCTGACCGCATTAATGTAAAAGTGATACCTGAACAGTGTATTTCAACCTTACAACTACTACATGAAGGCTGATGGGAAGTATTAGCCTTAATCATCTAGCATACAGGTGGAAGGTGGAGATGAAAAGGAGGGAGGGGAGGAAACAAGATTAGGAGATCAAAAAAGGACGGGAAGAAAAAGAGAGAAACAATATAGCATTCCAGAATAAAACTTGTAATCAGACTTGTAAGGACACGATTCATGGCGGACCGTAACAGTGTCGGGTTCGCACGTAAAAAGGGCCCAAACAATATCATTTGTAGAGTGTGGGTTTGAAAGGCTAGGCCTTAGTCACCAGGCGGTGGGTTTTTCGGGGTGTTCGTATATAGTTATGTTTCCTTCACCCCTAGAGTCTTTCTCCTGGAGGTGGGCTGGGAGGCTCTGGATTTTGGCCATTTTTCCCAACCCCTTGGTTGGTGCACCTTCCTTTTTATTATATAGTCCATCTTGGTTGATCCTGACCCTCCACTTGTAGGTCAGGCAGGAGCTTATTTCTATATCCATCCCATCAACCGTCCCGTCTAACTTTCTATTAGTTGCATGGATCGAAGTTTACACCGTCCAAACGTCTTTTCTCATTAATCAGTTCTGGGTATTGGCAGGTGCATTTACTGAAGAGGGGACGCATTTTCCTTGGTCCAATTTCACACCCTGCTTCCCTATGGGCCCCATTCCGTTCACATCCCCTTGAGGGGGCTGTTTGGGGATTGCCTTCACCATGATGTTGGTCTTCCCATTGAAACTCTGGAATGCCGAGGACAGGGTAAGTTCTCAGCCGTTCCCCTTACTACCCCGGCCATTAATCATTCGTCCTCGGCAAGATACCTCCTCGACACGGGCCTTGGGCCCAGATAGAGTTTGGGCCGGATTGCAGACCTCTCGGACCCACAATAGCCCCTCAAAATCCTGCTATCCGTCTCCTCAGACGGATAGGAAGGTTTTGATGACATCAGAGATCTGCCAATGCCTATCAATCCTTGTCATCTATCGATTCCCGAGGTTTTTCACCTGCCCAAGGCACGTTCCTAGTGCCCCTGGAAGGCGAAACGTGGCCTTATTAAATACGGGCGGCTCTGTGCTTCCCACGTTCAACGGTGTGATGGAAATCGAACGGTGGTTATCTCCTGGCCTCTTTGGGCGGGAAAAGGGCGTGCAGTTACCCTAGAAAGTATAAAAGATTTTTTGGAGATGGATCCGTCTCTTCAGTTTTGCACTTAAGAGTTTTAGTGCATGTATCCTGGGTTCATCTGAACTTCCGCCCTAATTCAAGTCTCTCTCAAGCACATAAAGCCTATCCGAAGCGTAATTATTCTTTTATGTAAGTTTCCTACCTCCATTAACTCGTGCTTTTTCTTTTCTGAGTTTATTTCTCTTTGGTTCCCTTTCTTTCCCGTCGCGGGTTTAGGTTTGTTTTAGTAAATGACAAAGACGACTAAATTGAGATTGAGGAAGTTGGTCGATACTGAAGAGGCGATGAATAAGTTCATTATTGATTATAGGATTCCCCCCAACGTAAGCTTGGAGCACTGTAAGATGGGGGAATGACACTATAAGAGGGGAACAGGCGCGGTGGTAATTCCCGTCCTTGCCTTTGTTGAGGGAGGCATGAGAATCCCTATGGGGCCAGTGACGAGGAGTTATCTCAGACATTTCCGTTTAGCCCCCACCCAATGTGCCGGCAACATTTTTAGGATTCTGGGGTGCGTGGACGCTTTAAATGAGAAGATGGGGTTAAGACTGACCCATCATGACGTGAACTAGTGCTATAACCTTCAAAAATTGAAAGGGAAAACCTACTACATGAGGTCGAGGGACGACAGGGTTCGGTTGATCCAGTGCCTCCCTGACTCCAATAAGGGACTGAACAAGGACTTCCTTATCGTCTCTGGGAAATGGCACGATGGCGATCCATGCCCCGTAGTAAAAGGAGAACCAGGTGGGGTACCGGGAATGGAAGGGGGATAACCCTTTACGCCATTCTAATCTAATGTTGTTCGATAACTAACCATGCATATGTGTTTGCTTTTGTTTTGTTTGTTTTTTTTGCAGATGAACACGCCTACACACGGCATTTTCACTTAGTCAATAGGGCAGATTTGGAGATCGTTTTACAAGCGGCGGTTTTTGTGAATGACAGTGATGGCCAAGTCCGAGCAGCTCACAAAATACTAGGGTACCCTTCTGTTCAAAAGTCATTTGGGGACGCAAAGCACGTGATCAGTGCCCGCCGTCCTTGGCTTCCCAAAATTACCGTAGTTGAGAAGGGATTTATAATCTCTCAGGAGCCAGCTGTCCCCGAGAACGTTCCCCAAGTGGGCCCCTCCTCGTCTCATCAAGCAGCAGAGGACGAAGGTGAGCCAGATCAACCAGAGGAAGGGTTCGGGGTATTTGACTTAGTCTACCAATCCGAGGACCCTCCTGGTGACATAGGTGACCCAGCCTTGTCCGAGGCGGAATTGTCGTTAATAGGCGCCTCTTCTCAAGTCGAGATGGGAGTCAAGCGAATACCTTTGACCCCCCTTCTCCAACTCCTCGAGGACTAACCAGGGAAGGATACCCAAGAGACACCACAACCCAATGCTCCTCCTCCACCACCTCGGCCCCTTACAATCCAAACCAGGTCATCCTCCACCAAGTCCCAGCCACAATCCACCCGCCCCGAACCTCCCACTTCCTCCCAACCAGTTCGGCCTCCTCGACCTGAAGGTGCTGATTCCAAGAGAAAGAGGAGCCCCAAGGGCAAGGACATTGTGGATGAGGGAAAATCCCAACCTCCTAAGGAGAAGGATGAGACTCCGCGCACAAAACAACTGAAGATCGGACCCCAAGGCAAGGGCAAAGGAACCGAAGTTCAAACTTCTCAAGGCAAGGGAAAAGGAATTGATTCCCAGTCCCTATCGAGCGCCTGGCTTCCTGCCTCAATGCTTCACGGGGGTCCATTACTGGAGACGGCCTCTCTGAGGGACCTTGGAGACGGCGAGGGTGGCTACGTGGCGGATGCATTAGGGAGAACCATGTTACTCCCTAATGACATGGATGAGCTGAGGAGAATGAGATGCAGGAGGTTTTTCTCAGTACTAAGAGATACTTGGGCATGGTAAGATTTCTTGAAACCTAACACTTTATTAACTCTTGTCACCGGTTTGTCACTCACTACACGCTCATCTTTCTTGACAGGCTCTCCAGGCAACCTATAGGATGGAGGAAGAAGTGCATGACAAGAGTAAGGCAGCCGAGAACGAACGCAAGAAGCGCATAACGGCCTCAATGACTCTCGAAACTTCTGAAAAGGAACTTGCCAAAGTCAAGGATGACTTAACAATAACTACCCGCGAGAGGGATAACGTCTCGGCGGGCCTTGCTAGTGCCCAAAAACAAGCCAAGGACCAAACAAAGCGTGCACTTGAAGCCGAGGACCAGTTACGAATAGCCAAAGACCTGATCGAGGATTTAAACAAGCAGCTGGCCGCGGTTGTGCATGAAAAGGGAGTGGCAAAATATGCCCGAGATGAAGCCCAAAGGGCAAAGCAGGAGGCCGAGTTTGCCAGGAATGAGGCAGAGGCTGCCAAGAAAACGGCCGAAGATGACGGTTACAACATGGGAGTCGCCGAGACCCAAGCCACCCTTAAGGCGCAGATTCCTGGAGTGTGTAGGTTTTATTGCTCCCAGGTTTGGGAAGAAGCATTGAAGCAAGCTGGAGTGGATGCTTCATCTGATTTGTGGAAGGTGGAGAGCATATTCTACCCGGCGGCCATCCGTGAGGCCACTTCTACCAACTCCGCGGCTACGTGTGATCAATCCGAGGAAGAGATCACCCCATCGGATGACTTACAGGCCAGCGGTTCCTCTAGCAAGGCGCCCAAAGAAGGAGAACTTCAGGGTGCGATAATGATATCTCAGCATACGGGTCCTGAGGCACCTAAAGAGGATACTAAGCCCGTGGTTGGCGTTCAGGTGTCTAGTATAGAGGAGCCAGCCACACTTGCACAGCCGCCACAAGCCATTCCCATTGCTGTGGTCCCTCAGAGTACCAACGCTGGTCCTGTTCAGCCTTCCCCAGAAGGGACCGTCATTCCGGGCATCAAAGTTGATCATGTTCCTATCTCCCAAGATGTGACTGACAAAAAAGCAGAAAAGTAAAAGTCTAGGCTAGGCTTTTGTATTCGTGTCTATTTTAACGATTAACTTGTTTCCTTTTATTTCGAAAACTTCCTAATTTAGTGATGATGTGCAAACATTTGAGCATGTATATATGAAATCTTACTTTTCTTTTTTCCTTCTAGTTACATCGTTAGCTACCCTCGTTGATACGCACTTTTGTTTACAAATTCTGTGCTGATTCATTTTTAACACGTGCGAATATCTATGTATGCAATACATTTATCATCATGTTTCCCACACCTTAGTTTATTTGCATCCGTAGAGGCTTTAGAATCATTTTTAACCATCGTTTAACGGAGATATAGGAACCATTTTCGACGTCGCGTATGGTAGCTAGGTCTTGTTTAGTGCCCAATTTTCTCATCCAAGTAGTTGGTTTCCCCATAGGCTTGAGTCCGAGGACTATGCAATGCCTTGGTTCTGTCCAAAACCTAGTTTTGCACATCCAGGTAGTTGGTTTCCCCATAGGCTTGAGTCCGAGGACTATGCAATGCCTTGGTTCTGTCCAAAACCTAGTTTTCCACATCCAGGTAGTTGGTTTCCCCATAGGCTTGAGTCCGAGGACTATGCAATGCCTTGGTTCTGTCCAAAACCTAGTTTTCCACATCCAGGTAGTTGGTTTCCCCATAGGCTTGAGTCCGAGGACTATGCAATGCCTTGTTCTGTCCAAAACCTAGTTTTCCACATCCAGGTAGTTGGTTTCCCCATAGGCTTGAGTCCGAGACTATGCAATGCCTTGGTTCTGTCCAAAACCTAGTTTTCATCCAGGTAGTTGGTTTCCCCATAGGCTTGAGTCCGAAGACTATGCAATGCCTTGGTTCTGTCCAAAACCTAGTTTTCCACATCCAGGTAGGTCCATAAGCTTGAGTCCGAGGACTATGCAATGCCTTGGTTCTGTCCAAAACCTAGATCCAGGTAGTTGGTTTCCCCATAGGCTTGAGTCCGAGGACCATGCAATGCCTTGGTTCTGTCCAAAACCTAGTTTTCCTCATCCAGGTAGTTGGTTTCCCCATAGGCTTGAGTCCGAGGACTATGCAATGCCTTGGTTCTGTCCAAAACCTAGTTTTCCTCATCCAGGTAGTTGGTTTCCCCATAGGCTTGAGTCCGAGGACTATGCAATGCCTTGGTTCTGTCCAAAACCTAGTTTTCCTCATCCAGGTAGTTGGTTTCCCCATAGGCTTGAGTCCGAGGACTATGCAATGCCTTGGTTCTGTCCAAAACCTAGTTTTCCACATCCAGGTAGTTGGTTTCCCCATAGGCTTGAGTCCGAGGACTATGCAATGCCTTGGTTCTGTCCAAAACCTAGTTTTCCTCATCCAGGTAGTTGGTTTCCCCATAGGCTTGAGTCCGAGGACTATGCAATGCCTTGGTTCTGTCCAAAACCTAGTTTTCCTCATCCAGGTAGTTGGTTTCCCCATAGGCTTGAGTCCGAGGACTATGCAATGCCTTGGTTCTGTCCAAAACCTAGTTTTCTCTTTGTGTGGGATCTTAGCTTTAGGGGAGTTAGCTCCTCAGCCAAGCCCCTAGTCAAGAAACGTAGCCCCTAGCAGAACTTTATACTAGAACTCTATAACCAACGGTTAGAAATAACAAAGAAACTCTATCGACCCACCTCCTATACCAACACACAAGCCTTTCCCACAGACGGCACCAATTGTAAGGACACGATTCGTGGCGGACCGTAACAGTGTCGAGTTCGCACGTAAAAAGGGCCCAAACAATATCATTTGTAGAGCGTGGGTTTGAAAGGCTAGGCCTTAGTCACCAAGCGGTGGGTTTTTCGGGGTATTCGTATATAGTTATGTTTCCTTCACCCCTGGAGTCTTTCTCCTGGAGGTGGGCTGGGAGGCTATGGATTTTGGCCATTTTTCCCAGCCCCTTGGTTGGTGCACCTTCCTTTTTATTATATAGTCCATCTTGGTTGATCCTGACCCTCCACTTGTAGGTCAGGCAAGAGCTTATTTCTGTATCCATCCCATCAACCGTCCCGTCTAACTTTCTATTAGTTGCATGGATCGAAATTTACATCGTCCAAACGTCTTTTCTCATTAATCAGTTCTGGGTATTGGCAGGTGCATTTACTGAAGAGGGGACGCATTTTCCTTGGTCCAATTTCACACCCTGCTTCCCTATGGGCCCCATTCCGTTCACATCCCCTTGAGGGGGCTGTTTGGGGATTGCCTCCACCATGATGTTGGTCTTCCCATTGAAACTCTGGAATGCCGAGGACAGGGTAAGTTCTCAGCCGTTCCCCTTGCTACCCCGGCCATTAATCATTCGTCCTCGGCAAGATACCTCCTCGGCACGGGCCCTGGGCCCAGATAGAGTTTGGGCCGGATTGCAGACCTCTCGGACCCACAAGACTTATGAGTAATATAAAATAACAGACCTCCTCGGACTTTGCCAAGGACGATATTTTCAACACAACCTTTTTTTCTTTTCATTCTTTTATCATCTAAATCCTTTCCAGTGTTCATTTGATTAACTAAAACCCAATTTTTCAACCCACACTCTACAAATTCATTATTGTTGGGCTTCTTGGGCGAAAGTCTATCTACATAGTGGGCTAGGAACCCACTGGTCCTTACAGATAGTTATGTTTTTAATCAAATGTTCAAATTTCATGTTTTGTGGTCTAAAATTATGCATAAAAAATAAGTTCATTGATCTAATTGTAAATACATTCGATTTGAATGAAATTTGACATGCGTGTTAAAACATGCAATTCAACAATTATATTTTCAAAATTCACATCTTATAAAAGCTAGAAATTCACATCTTGTTCTCGTTGTTTCTAAAAGCTAGAAAGCTTTACATCCACGTTTTTCATCTCTGATTATTCTGAGTATTGAATTAATTAATTGACAATCATTTTAACTCTTTACTGATTATAGAATGATTATACTAATGTATATCCTGAAGACATATATTAGTAAACTATTTGAAAAAAAAAAATTATGAAAAAGTGAAAAAAAATTTAACAATTTTTTCAAATTCCCATAAAATATTTTTTAAAATAAATAATTAATATATTTCCTTAGATTATACATTAACCGAAACCATTACAAAAATAAAACATCAGCGTTTAACCAACACAACCACAAGAAATTCTCCCAGTCAACCAATCAACGCCTTCTTATTCTTATAAGGTACATAGATTCCCACTCACCCATTTGACCCACCCGCGCTTTCTTATCGGTCTCTAGTCTCTACTATTCAACATTTATATTTCAAACTATTCTACACTCTTAAGGTACTTCCAGTTGGTTCCAAGGCAAAAATGTCTAAGTGCTTCAGCTTCACCGAATCAAAGAACTGGTGCTATCGATCCTCTTTCATCAAATCGGGGCTCCGATCCACCATCACCGACCTCAAAGACGGCACCGTAATGCACTGCTGGGTCCCAAAGACCCACAAAGAGTCCGAGCCCAACCTGCTGCTCATCCACGGCCTAGGAGCCAACGCATTGTGGCAATGGGCTGACGTCATCCGACACGTCACCCCTTACTTCAACGTGTACGTCCCCGACCTCGTGTTCTTCGGCGACTCGTTCACGACTCGGCCTGAGCGGAGCGAGTCGTTCCAGGCCCAGTGCGTGATGCGAGTCATGGAGGCCAACTCGGTGAGGAAGCTGAGCCTGGTGGGCCTCAGTTACGGCGGGTTTGTCGGGTACAGCATGGCGGCGCAGTTTAAGGAGGCGGTGGAGAGGGTGGTGCTATGCTGCGCCGGGGTGTGCATGGAAGAGAAGGACCTGAGGAATGGTGTTTTCAGGGTCTCGGATTTGGAAGAGGCGGTTAGGATATTGGTGCCTCAGACGCCTGAGAAGCTCAAGGAGTTGATGGGCTACACTCTGTTCAGGCCTCATCCTTTTGGATTCATGCCCTCTTGCTTGCTCACTGATTTCATTGATGTAAGTAATTAGCTCCCTCAGACTCAGACTAGCACTCTTATCTTGTCCACCCATTCACACTCACATACAGACATACAATTGCAGACACTTGTATATTTGTAACACTACTCACTAGCAACCAATAATTAGATAGCACATGCTCTATCTTCCATTCAAAATAAAAACAAAAAATTTGATAGCACATGGTTATAGTGATTTAATTTGATTAACAAAATGAATTGAGGACCCATCTATTATATATATATATATATATATATATATATTAATGCTGAGATGGCGAAAGCTGGAAAAGGTTGGTGTTTTACCCACACAAAAAAAAAAAAAAAAAATTACGTAGGTTTTTTTTTTTAATAATAAATGTACATATTCGTTGGCTGTATGGGCAGGCAATGTGCGCCGAATATGTAGAGGAGAAGAGGGACTTGGTCCGAGCTATTCCCAAAGACCGGAAACTTGTAAACCTTCCTAAAATATCTCAGGTTCAGAACTGTTTTTCTTTTTCTTGTTTTTCTCTTATTTCTCCCACACAGCTAATGAGTTGAATGCAAAAGTGGAAAGATAATTCAATTTTCTCACATCTTCTCATGCAGCCTACGCTGATAATATGGGGAGACCATGATCAAATATTCCCATTGGAACTGGGTCACAGATTAAAAACGTATAAACCCTGACTTTTTACCCTTCACTATTTAGTACTAATATTGATTAGTTTGAGTGCTTGATGCAGTGTATTATTAACTTTTTTTATGTACTGGGGACTTGTTGAAATACAGGCATCTGGGGGATAATGCTCAACTAGTAGTCATCAAGAATGTAGGGCACGCCTTCAGTGTAGAGAAGCCCAAAGAGTTCTACAAGCACTTGAAATCCTTTCTGGTTGATTTGCAATTCCCACTAAGTCCAACGAGTCCACCTCCCAAGGATCAAAATAAAAAATGGAGTTCAGATGGGTGCTAGAACAAGAATACATTTTAAACCTTTTATTCCACTTTACAATTCTTAACAAGCTTTTTTCTTTTCTTTATTTCTTTTTTTTCATTTTTTCACTTTAACATGTCTTTTACCAGGGAAATAATGTAACTTTTTCACCGACTTATACCCCATTTTCAGCAGTATAAGAATTTATAGTTCCACAAATATTAGTCATTACTTAGTTTCACCAATATGCTTCTTTCTTTTTTTCTTCTTTTTTTTTGTTGCTAAATAAAGCTCTTAAATACTTATTCCTGTACATCTGCGTGCTTGCACTTAAAAAAAAATATATATATATATATATATATATATACATATATCAGTTTTATAAGATATGACAATTAGATATCAGAGGGCCTCGTTGTAATGCGACTGCATCAAGTTTATACAGCCTACGTCAGCTCCATTTGTTTTGAATCATCTGTGACTAAACGACAAGGGTTTTGTATACTTTTCACCGGTATACAAAACATCTGTAACAGCTTACATGTAAAGCAATACCACGAGGGATTCAAGTGTTACATTCAAAACTTCATGAGGGTTCTGTGTTTTATTGATATTCCACAATGAGGTTGTATATTTTTTTTCCAGAAAATAATATTATTCATCTCTCTTTACCAAGTATAAGTTCAGGACAGATGTTTCATATTAGGTTGCAACTGATAGATGATAAGGCTAAGTGATCAACCTAACAGCCTGCAAATAAAGTTAAAAAAAGGCAACTTAAACAAGGTAGATCACATTGACATAAATGTCCATCACAATCATAAATGTAGCAGATAAGGTAAAGTTTAAAGTAGCAGATAACAGTACAAGCCAATAGTCACAAATCCTTGTTCCACTACTAGTAAGCAAATAAGCCCTGCGCACACCCTACCATTCCTCCCTCAACGAACGAAGGTTCAAAGAATAACTCTTTCCTATCCCAACTAACTCTGCAAAATCGAACACTAGTGAGTAATTTATCCAAAAGGAATGGGAATGTGAAGGGGAAAAAATTGTAAAGTAAACAAAATTACAAAATCAATCTGAAAGAGGAACTAACAAGAGTCGATGTTTTAGACCAGTCAAAATTCACATTCAACCCAAAGGTAAACATTTGCGTTTTCTATTTCACTGCATAAATAATAAATAAATAAAACCTTACCTCTGCTGGAGCTTCATCAACTTTAGATTGCTCACCTGCGAGTTTCAATAAATCAAAATAAACGACTCATCAACTGTCGAATGTAAAATTCCTACTTCAGCATAAGTCTACAGCATAAGTCCAAGAAATTGTATTTCCCAGGTGGCCACACAAATTCTTATAGCACAAAAACATAGTAAAAAACATAAGACTGAGAAATTGTATTTCCCAAGGGACCACAAACAGTACATAAAATAAGCAAAAAGCTAGCTTATAATCAAATGCCAAACACATATGTATACTAATAGCTGATTATCTAAGATTTGTCCTAGGTACCATGGTTGGCAGAATAACAATTATAGATTTCAAACTTTATGACGAGTCATCTGTGCCTTATCTGAAACACTCGAAGCTGACCAATCACTGGGTTTGATAAAGTCAAGGTGCAGTAAATGAAGTCACTGAAATGTCCTTTTCAAACGTTTAAATATTTAAATAAAGCTTCAAACGAGTTACACAAAAACAAATTCTAGTAAAAATTTAGTTGCAAACAACTGGCATCTGAACATGTTGTAAGGTCATCAAACCAATTTTCCACCACAATTAAAAAAATAATGAAACTACATTGACATTTTAGATGTATCTAACTGTCAATTATTTGATACCAGTCCCCTCTCCTTTGTTAGGAACTTCCGGATAAGAAGTAGATGCCACCCAAGTTTATCTCATACAAAAAGCATATATCATGAAATCCAGTCTTATGGGCTGCAGACCAAGGTGCAAAGTTGGAAATGGTTTCAAGGCTGATATCAAATATATGCCTCACACCCCATATAGCTATGACAAAAACAGTACAAATTTGATCATATAGGAATTGTCATATATTATGCAATGAAAACCAACCCTATAATTCATGTGTGTTCATTGCAAAGATTAACCTCAATGAAATACATTAAGATCCCACGTAGACTATATTTTATTTCTCAAAACAAGTTAATATGAATTCAAAAGCATCACATCCACCCAAATCAGCATGCATCCAGTCTCCTTGACACCATATTCTCTAATACCATCCAAGTTCAATTAAAAGCAGAAATTTATTCTAAGTTTAGTTTCTCCTTTACCAGATTTAATCATAAACGATAAGGCCATATACATCAAAACTATTCACTAGGGCTTGAAATTTGAACTTAATATAAAAAGAGAAAATGTTGCATTACAAACTTGGGAAATCTCTCTATCCTGTGAGCCTAGAATTTACAGACCAACTTTAACCGGTTGCAGCAATGATAGAAACACTATATTACACAAGTCAAAGGACAAGGGCATTGAGATCTACATATCTGCTTCACCTCTCACCCCACCCCTGAGAAAAAGTCCAATAGCTAAACCTAGCTGAAAATCTATTCCAAAGAACTCTCATCCAACAGTTATAACCTGATTATTACAAGTAAAAGCTTGCTCAAACAATTTGAAATCAAATCAGGACAGTCTGATGTCTTTAGTCACAACTTCAAAAAGATCTTTTGCACCAAATGTAAATTTATCCCCGATTCTTTTTTTTTCTATTTTAGATAAGCAACAAAATTTATTAATAAAATAGATTACTTCATGCTCACAATGGCAAGCACTTCATAACCTAAAAGAATCATTTTCACTTTAAACCATTGGTTTTCAGAATGTAATTGCAACCTCATTAGCATTAGCCCCAAAATAAACAAGATTTCATGTTAATCAACCTATCAGAAAAACAATGTATAACTCATTGCAAGGGGATCCAAAGAATATTACCACCAAATGTAAGTAAATTAGAAAATGGCCTATATTTAATTTAACAACAAATGCTAGAAACCTTTTTTTTCTCTGAAACTTATATGCACCAAACCTTAAACTCCTCAGCAACAGAAACTACAACTAGAAGAATCGATATAATTTGAAAACATAAATAAGTCAACAGAAGTCTCAAAATCCCCAGAGTGAGCCAGAGATAGAGATTAGTGACAATTATTACCTCCCTCTTCTGGCAGATCTGAGGTCCATAATGTGAGATTATCCCTAAGTAGCTGCATGATAAGGGTACTGTCCTTGTAAGATTCTTCATTAAGACTATCAAGTTCAGCAATAGCTTCATCAAAAGCTTGCTTGGCAAGGTGGCAGGCCCTGCACAATGCAGACATGGTTAAACAAACCACTACTACTTCTAGTTAAAGAGTACAGACTTATAGAGAGAGAGATGCATATCAACCTCTCAGGGGAGTTCAAGATCTCATAGTAAAAAACAGAGAAGTTCAGAGCAAGGCCAAGTCTGATTGGATGAGTTGGGGCCAAATCAGAAGCAGCGGTACTAGTAGCAGCCTGCAGCATAAGAGCAAATCCAGATAGCAATTTAGTTCAGTGTATAATAATATGAGGAAAACATAAAAGGGGGCAGGGGAATTTAGTAACAGAGGCAAAAGGAGATTCAGCAAGAGAAACCAAGTAAAACATACCTCATAGGCCTTAAGAGACTGATCAGCAGCTTCTTTACGGTCTTCAGCGGATTTGAACTCAGCTAAATATCGATAGTAATCTCCTTTCCTGTGACACAGAAATATGGATCACAGTCCAAATATAATCAACACAAACACATAAAAGTACCATAAGAAAACCGACACTACATACTCAAATAATCTGTGAAAGAAAGGAATATACACAACCAAAGAAAGCACCCCCCAAACAAATATAGAGAAATATCACTAAGAAATAAGACACTTGGTAGCTGATCGTAGCACACAAAACAAGGGACCGAGAAGACTGGTAGTTAAAATCCCCTCCAATATAGATTACTAACCAACAAAATTGCAAGTAAAGTTCACTCATCATTGGCCTAGAATCAAACCAGTTTTTTTTTTTTAATAAATTTGGCTACATGAATTAATGTTAAATGGTTCAACCCAACCCAATTAAACCCACAGCCAAAACTGCAATTATTTCATACACAAGTTCATAATTTCAAAGTAAGTTGAGTTAAGTCTGGTAGAAGAAAAACAGTAAAAGAAGTCTCACATCTTATAGTAAAAAACAGTTGATTCCCCAGATGAGGAAGATGGAAGGAGATGATTATCAATGACTGACAAAATGTCATTGCAGATCTTAGCGAGCTCGTCTTCAACCCTCTGCCTGTACTCCTTAATCCGTTTGACATTTTGTTCATTCCCTTTGGCCTCCTCCTTCTGTTCAATGGAAGACAAGATCCGCCACGATGCCCTTCTTGCCCCAATAACATTCTTATACCCAACAGATACCAGATTCCTCTCCTCCACTGTCAACTCCACGTCCAGTTTAGCAACTTTCTTCATTGCTTCAACCATCTCTGGAACAAGAAAATGTGACAAAATAATGACTTAAAAAGTCAAATAATTACTAAAAGTCCACTATTGCTCTGCAAGGATAATGAAAGGCAAACTACACCTTTGGATCTGAATTCATTTCCGTAGATGTAATCGCAGGAAAAATAAATAAATAATCAGCGCGGAAAATTCGCTAAATTTGCACATCATTATGCCTAATTTTCATAAAATCACTCTAAACAAATTTTGGTAGAAGTGTAGAACGAACTCTAAACAAATTGTGAACACCCACATGAACTCTTTACCGATGTCAAATGATAAGTAAACCCCAAATCATGATCATTAAGGCTTTTTTTGGTTCTGGAAAAGCATAAGACAAGGAAAACACTCACTGATGAACAATATCTCAATTAGGCATTTTTTCAACATTAATTAATTAATTAATTAAAACCTAGATGATATCGTTAAGCTCACTTTACCAAAGAGTTTTTTCTTTTCTCTAATCTCTAACTCATTGTTTTACAATAACATTTGCTTAAAAATTTTATCAGATTTCACCAAATAACTTTGTTTTAAATTTAGTATATGCTCCATTTTGTAGTAAAAAAAAAAATCCAAAAGGCGAAACAACTCAGCACTATTTACATGAGTAAAAACAAGTAAACAACACAAATCAAACAAACCGTAACGATCAAAATGAATAGAATATCATACACCTACAAATCAATACAGCAACAAAAAAAAAAAAAAACACGAATAATATAAATATATATATATATATAATCAAAATTTTGCTGAAATAGAAAGGAAAAAAAAAAAAAAGATCCATAGAAATAAAAAAGATACCATCGTATCGCTCAGCTTGCTCAGCAAGTCTAGCCAAGTAAACCAGATGTTCTCTCTCTTTCTCCATAGCTTCGTTTCTCTGCTCCCTGTGTGTGTGTGTGTGTCTCTCTCTCTCTCTCTCTTTTGGAAGCCTTATGTTATGATTTCACCAACTGCTTTCTGTGATATGCGGTACGAGGCGATCGGGCCGTTGGATGTGATATATTGTACTACTGTATAGTCAATATTGTATAGGAAAGGAATCGCGGTTGGAAATGGGGGCTTTGCTTTGGATTTTGCGAAACCCTTTTGGATCCTCGAGAGGTGAGATCTCAGCCGTTCGATGATATGGTTTGTAGGAGATATGGGCCGTTGGATGAGAATTAGGTGTTTGTGATAGTCACATGGTGTGTGATGTTGACTGGGACGAGCACTGACGGCTGTGTGATAGTCGTAAAAAAAAAGAAAGATTGATAAAATCAGTGTGCTTGTGTGCGTATGTGGTGATGATTATGCGGTGGGCTCCACTTTTTTGTCTAATTTGTCAACTTTATTGTATTTTTGAAAAGTATTCTCATTCATTATTATATAGACGGAAAGATCCTTCTCAAAAAAAAATATATAGACGGAAAGATAGCGATGTACGGTTATGTATTTATCGCTCCAACCGTCCCAACCCCAATTTCCAAAGGGAGGAATTCCTAGCGAACTTCGCGGCAACTGCCTTAGCCCACATTTCCTTTTTTACAATGCGTAGGTTCCGATTTCAAAGTTCAAACAAAAATACATATTTTAGTTTTACCCAGAAGAACATTGTATTCAAAATATTCCTTTTTTTAACTTCTTTATTTTTTTTAGTTTTACCCAGAAGAACCTGGTATTCAAAATATTCCTATTTTTAACTTCTTTATTTTTTCTTAAGGAAGGTAGTGGTTTTTTACTTTTTTTATAAGTAAGGAAAGGCAGTGCTTTTTATTGAAATAATTAAATTTGGAGTAGCTCATCATTTTTTTTTGGTAAATTACATATTTAGTTCATATTCTTTACACTATATTTTAATTTGGCTTAAAGTCTGTACTGTGTATACAAGAGTTAGATCAATTTAAATATACAGCACTATGCGTACCCAAAATATATGGCTATTGGACTTAACCTCTACTTGGGTTCACAATCTATTTGTTTTGTAGGCTTTTGGGTTTCCTACTATAAGTGGTCCTATGCTCAGCAGACCCAAATATACTTCTATTTCCTTACGCCTTTTTCTCTTCCTAACAGAATCACTCATTTGGTCTCTCTAAGCGTTTACTTTCTTTTCCTAGTATTCTTCCCATAATTGCCAACCCCTTTTCCTTACTCTCTCCTCCTATTTATAGGCTAGGATGAGTGGAGGAGTTATGATTGCTTCTCCCTCTTAATGCAAATGGAGGTCCAATTTCATCATCTCAAAGTGGATGTTTAATCGGAATTGTGGGAGTGGCATTGGAACTGATTCCCACTTCCTACGTTTGATCAGTAGTGACGTTGTTAAATGCATGGCCGGGCAGCTAGGCATGGTGCGCCTCCGGGTAAGAACTCTCCCGTCCAGGTCATAAATGATTGGGGGGGTTTGCTTGAGGTGTTCACTGTGGTCTTATTTCGGGTACCCGACTCAAATTGTGCTCAAAGGAATCTGGGCCAAGGCTTAAGGTCCAAGTACGAGGACGATTGTATGACGTGTTCTGGGGCTTGGGCCCAAGGAACACGAGTTCAAGGGTTTAAGCCCTGTATCGAGGGCCCAATTTCCGTACAACCACTATAAGTTTCTTTAAGACATTATTCCCTCTTTCCATGTGTGTGCGTTAAAAATATTTAGAATTCTCAAAAAAAAAAAAAAAAAAGTTTTTAATTTGACTCCTAACATTTTAGTGTCGTATTAGTTTAGTTTCTACTGTTATCTTTTTTGTGAAAATTGCTGACGTAACAAATTATTAAAATAAAAAGTTTGTTTATTGCCACATCAACAAAAACTTTTTTTTAAAAAAAATTTTGGTCATTTGCCATATTAGCAATTTTCATCCAAGAAATAATGGCAGAAACTAAATTAACACAGTATTGAAATGTTAAGAACCAAATTAACACAATTTAAAAATCTTAAACCAAATTGAAATATAATTGTGCGCATCAGAAGTGAGACTGTTAGGCCTAACCTCACTTGGGCTCACAACTTACTTGTAATGTGGGCTGAGGATTTCCTACTTTAGGTCGTTCTCGGCACAAAAACTTAACGTAGTTGTTCCCTTCTCTCTCTCTCTTTTTCTATACTCTTTATTTTCTTGAGAACCCTTCAACAAACATTTCCCTTTCCATCTTCTCATATTTATAGCTCTGGATTAGTGGAGAGACCATGATTACTATAATAATTAGTGCAATTGGGGGTCCAATATCATTAGTTGTAAGTGGGTGGTTAGGTGGGAGTGGAATGTGGCGAATGTGGCCTTGGAACTTAGTTCCAACTAGTATGAATGCTAGGTAGTGATGTTTCCTGGGAACTGCCGGGCATGCTATGGTGTGTTCGGACGTTAGTCTTTCTTTATTATTCGGGAACAATTTGTTGAGCAAGGGTCAGGTGATGAAACTTAGGCTTGTAGTTTGTGCAGGTTAGGTAGAAAGAGATTGGGGATGTGGGCCACGCTGCTGGGTCTGAATCCAATGCCCAAATGGATATGGGTACCACGGTGCCGTACAATAATATAAAATTATCTTAATGTTTTGCCTAATGTCATATGCAGTGGGGTAAACATTGGGTCTTATTATAACAGGATAAATGTTTGGCCCATTTCAAGCATTGACCTAAACACAAAAAACAAATCCAACATAGATTGGCCCATTCTAATAACAAGTACAGAACCTTGGACTATTGATCAAGCCTAGTCTTCTTCCTAGCCTAGTTCTGAGGTAGTGTATGAACTACCGAGGTAAGTCCCAGAGAAGATCAACTTCACCGAGGAAGCTGTATGAGATTTCCAGCTGATTCCACAACAACCCCCACATTAATGAAGGTCACCTGCCTAGCATCACCGCATTTAATGTAGATGGAAAAGCCTGAACACTAAAAAAGACCCCAGAAGTCTTTATTCATAATGAATAACCAAAAAATGAAAGCCCGATAAGATCGTAAGTTATCCAGGTGGATTCCTAAACAGTAAGAAGAAGCTCTAGAAAGCATCATTCATGATGAAAAACCAAGAAAGAAGAGTCCGATAAGATCAAAAGTTATCCAAGTGGACAAAGACAAAACATGAAAAAGAAGGAGATAACTCATATAAAAATGAAGAAAGAAGAAAGAGAAAGGGGAAACACAAAATACAAAGAGAGAAACACATAGAGTGATAATTGTAACAAATAAATATCGTACGAATACAAGCTTTTTTACATACTTTTACAAGATTGAAACAGTCTTTGGTTTCTTATTCAAATTTCCCATTGCAAATTGATTTTAGCTCCTAATCTAAATCAATTGTGTTCTTAAACAAGTAATTAAACAATAGTTTATTTATTGCATCCACATCATACACTATCCAGCCTTAACACTATTTGTTCTTATTTTCCCCCAAATCAAATTCAATTTAACCATAGTGCATATCTACAATGATAATTGTAAGGACACAGTTCTCTGGAGGCCCAATAAGGATGTTAGGCTCGCGCATAAAAGATCCCTCACAATATGATTTGTAGAGAGTGGGCTTGAAAAGCTAGCCGCTGGTCACGGGGCGGTGCCCGGTCCTGGTTTTAGAGGAAATCGTGTAGAAAAAAGGAGTTGGGTTTGAACATTTAAACCCTAAGGCGTCGCACCCTATGGGATGGGACTCCTCGGAGTTGATCCAAGGACCATTGAGGCCTTATCCCGGTTATCCAACGACGGACTTTCTTCAGTGAAGTCCGTCGTTGGATAACCGGGATAAGGCCTCAATGGTCCTGAAGTCCGTCGTTGGATAACCGGGATAAGGCCTCAATGGTCCTCGGATCAACTCCGAGGAGTCCCATCCCATAGGGTGCGACGCCTTAGGGCTTAAATGTTCAAGCCCAACTCCTTTTTTCTACACGAATTCCTCTAAAACCAGGACCGGGCACCGCCCCGTGACCAGCGGCTAGCTTTTCAAGCCCACTCTCTACAAATCATATTGTGAGGGATCTTTCATGCGCGAGCCCAACATCCTTATTGGGCCGCCAGAGAACTGTGTCCTTACAATTGGCGCCGTCTGTGGGAAAGTTTGCGCGTTGGCGCAGGTGGCGGTGGAATCAACTCATTGGCAAGCATAAATTTCTAGGATCTCCTTCGTCTCCGGCGACATATAGTTGTCGCTCCGACGAAAACTTCTGCTAGGGGCTACGCCTCGCAGTACTAAGGGCGCGGGCATCTCTAGGGGCTTCCAGCCTCGAGCCAACTTTCCCCGCCCTGGTGTAGGGGCTTATGGTCGAAAAAATAAATCAAGTAAAAAAAAAAAAAATCTCATAAGTTTTGGACAGAACTAAGGCCTTGCATGGTCCTCGGACTCAAGCCTATGGGGAAACCAAGTACAAAAAAGAAAATCTCATAAGTTTTGGACAGAACCAAGGCCTTGCATGGTCCTCGGACTCAAGCCTATGGGGAAACCAAGTACAAAAAAGAAAATCTCATAAGTTTTGGACAGAACCAAGGCCTTGCATGGTCCTCGGACTCAAGCCTATGGGGAAACCAAGTACAAAAAAGAAAATCTCATAAGTTTTGGACAGAACCAAGGCCTTGCATGGTCCTCGGACTCAAGCCTATGGGGAAACCAAGTACAAAAAAGAAAATCTCATAAGTTTTGGACAGAACCAAGGCCTTGCATGGTCCTCGGACTCAAGCCTATGGGGAAACCAAGTACAAAAAAGAAAATCTTATAAGTTTTGGACAGAACCAAGGCCTTGCATGGTCCTCGGACTCAAGCCTATGGGGAAACCAAGTACAAAAAAGAAAATCTCATAAGTTTTGGACAGAACCAAGGCCTTGCATGGTCCTCGGACTCAAGCCTATGGGGAAACCAAGTACAAAAAAGAAAATCTTATAAGTTTTGGACGAAACCAAGGCCTTGCATGGTCCTCGGACTCAAGCCTACGGGGAAACCAAGTACAAAAAAGAAAATCTCATAAGTTTTGGACAGAACCAAGGCCTTGCATGGTCCTCGGACTCAAGCCTATGGGGAAAACAAGTGCAAAAAATAAAATCTCATAAGTTTTGGACAGAACCAAGACCTTGCATGGTCCTCGGACTCAAGCCTATGGGGAAACCAAGTACAAAAAAGAAAATCTCATAAGTTTTGGACAGAACCAAGGCCTTGCATGGTCCTCGGACTCAAGCCTATGGGGAAACCAAGTACTAGGGCACGTAAACCTCAAGATCCATCCGAAGAGAACTTCTCGTTAACGGTTGGGTCAATCCCTTAATTGCACGGGTTCCCCGGTCTACCCTCGGATCCCCCGTACCAAAGGGAATGATGCGCTACGGTACAGCATATTACCCGAAAGCACAAAGTCCTTCGCTACTCGACTATCATCTCAGACGAATTGTTTAGAGTTTATCATTCTCGGGAATTGGTCTAGCGTGCATCGCGCAGCGCTCAACAGCTATCTCGGTTAGTTCCATGAATTTAATCTATTGAAGATTACCATTGTTATACTTGATAATATTTGCGAGTTTAAACTAATAAGGGTTTGTGCTAAAGTGTTCTTCTGCCCAGAATACTGTTAAGGGCAGGCTTAGACTTAATATTCAGACCCAAAGTGGTCGTTGCAAAAAAAAAAAAGTATGTATAAAGAAATGAACGCATCTTTTATTAAGACAAAAGAACAGTACAGTGTACAATAAAAGCTGAAACAAGCTTACATTAGAGTCAACTGCGTAAGCAAAAGAAAAGTACAAAAGAGTGAAGATGATGCCGAGGAGATAGGTCAGAGGAGAGATTGACTACTGTTCCAAGATGTTGTCTAAGGAAACTATTCCTCGACGCTTCTACATGCCCATAACTCAGGCAGCCAAAGAACCTGACCTCAGGCTAACACCATCTACAGAAAAGGTGCAGGGAGCCGGAAGTGGGGAAGCCCCCACAAAAATTTGCCTGCTACAAGGCAGACGGCGCTGATGGCGGAAATTCTTTCTTCGGACATACCAAACATCTGGCATGACCAGAGCCTGCTTCGGATTTTGACTAAAAGAGGGAGGAACCCCATTTTTCTCCTGTCAAAACGGAGGACTGGCCCAAATCTGTGCCATCCTTGTCCATACCGTATCCCCTTGAGGATTCGGTGCCTCTGAAGCACGCAGAGACCTTTCACCCCCATCCACGCCTCAAACATCTTGCTTTAAGGCAGTGGCACTAGAAAGAGAGATCGCGGATATGGAAGAAATATGGTTCTGAGGGGAGCAGGAGAGTTCATGTGCAAGTGAAGTGATCTCCTATCCTATTTATACCCAGAGTTAACCGGTGGCATTTGATTCGTGCAAGTTTCCAAGGAACGCTACGGACGAAGCAGACTTGGCTTAATTTCCAACTTCATCCTCAGCCGTAGGATTTGAAGATCCTCGAGAAGGCGCACCTCGAACACTGGGACGCCAAAAAGTACCGCGTGACCAAAGACTACGAAAATGCCTCTAAATCTGTGGGCCTGGTAAATTCGCGGCCCAGGCCCATTCTGCATGGAAGCTCACGGACTATGGCCCACACCAAGGAATAACCGTTGCCGAGGACAACTTCCTGCTCGGCAGCTTATGAGACACCTGAGGAAAGACAAGTGAAAAAAAAAAGGGGAGAGCATAAAGTTTTGGACAGAACCAAGGCCTTGTATGGTCCTCGGACTCAAGCCTATGGGGAAACCAAGTACAAAAAATTATTATTATTACAAGTTTTGGACAGAACTAAGGCCTTGTATGGTCCTCGGACTCAAGCCTATGGGGAAACCAAGTACAAAAAATTATTATTATTACAAGTTTTGGACAGAACCAAGGCCTTGTATGGTCCTCGGACTCAAGCCTATGGGGAAACCAAGTACAAAAAATTATTATTATTACAAGTTTTGGACAGAACCAAGACCTTGTATGGTCCTCGGACTCAAGCTTATGGGGAAACCAAGTACAAAAATTATTATTATTACAAGTTTTGGACAGAACCAAGGCCTCAATGGTCCTCGGATCAACTCCGAGGAGTCCCATCCCATAGGGTGCGACGCCTTAGGGCTTAAATGTTCAAGCCCAACTCCTTTTTTCTACACGAATTCCTCTAAAACCAGGACCGGGCACCGCCCCGTGACCAGCGGCTAGCTTTTCAAGCCCACTCTCTACAAATCATATTGTGAGGGATCTTTCATGCGCGAGCCCAACATCCTTATTGGACCGCCAGAGAACTGTGTCCTTACAATAATATTATGGGAATTAATGCATAGTGAAGTGTCCTGGTAGTAAATAGTAGATACAACAACCAGAAATATAGAATGCAACTGAAACTAAGCTCGTAAATGTTGTTGAAATATTCTTTAGAGGATTGCAAACATTTTTTTTTTTTTGAGATAGAGTTTCACCGTATGACTTCCGCTCTTGATGATAACTCTTTATCATCAGACAAAAACACCAATCAGTTTTTAGTATAGGCGATGATTAAACCCTAGATCTCTTATTTAACCATCAGAAACTTTACCAGTTGAGCTAATCGGAACCCACGAATTGCGAACATTTTTAAATACGTTGGGTGTTTGATATTAACCAAAATCTCAATTGTAGTTTTTATATTTTACTCTTTTTTTAAGTACCTTAGGTGCATTAAATTAAAAATATAGTTGCATTGAAATTAGCTATCCTCAAGAGAGAAAATAAGGTTTGGGGTTCATTGGTTAATTTAACTGCCTCTTGGGATTTAGTAGGGACCTAATGGACCTTACCATAGGTATGTATTTGTAAATTGCACACAAGCTTTGTGTTATTATTATTTATTTATTTTTGATTTTTTTGGACTAAAAATTAACATTAAAGAAGAACAAGAGAACAACAAATAAACTACAATTAACTTTGTGGACCATCTCCATCTCGTTTTGCCTTTTCTTTTTAAGACATAAGACCATCGCCATCTAAACTTCAAATACCCAAGACAAAAGTTTAGGACAGTGGCGTTTTTCTTTTCTTTTTCTTTTTAAGACATAAGACCATCTCGATCTAAACTTCAAATGCCCATGACAAAAGTTCAGAACAGAGGATATGGGGATAAATCCCACAACGTTACACAAATCCTGCATAATGGTGACGTGGCAGCATATTAGAATGACACCTGTCAAGACTTTCCTAATCAAAATTTCCGTTCCGTTAACCTAAGGTTACTGTTTCTCTCTCCTGTCTCTTTCTCTCACACGCAGCAGGGGCAGAAGAACCAAATCAAAAAGAAAAATCACCACCACCACCTTTTAGCCGCCAAGAACCACCGCTCCAACCCCTTCTTTTGATAGAAATCTCTGTGGCGAAGATGAAGACTACAACTCAGAATTTTTCTAGGTTTGTTACCTAACAGACCTCCAAATCCGTCTATTATTTTTGAGGGTTTTAGGGTTTGCTGTGGGTAAATTATACAATTTCTTCTATTTTGGGAGATTCGGTTAATTAAAACTTTTGCTTACACTGACAACTAATCGTAAATTGATATAATTCATTGTAACTTTTGTGTGGGTAACTAACACATTTCCTTACATTTGTTTTTAGAATTTTGATTTTGTTATTTTTATTTTTAAAGCTTGGATAATTGAGTTTGGCCTGATCTTGGTTGAGTTATGTAGCGTAGAGTGCAGCTGGAATTGTGTTTAATAGCCGACGGTTTTTGGTGGTTCTGGTTGGGTAGTGATTACTGGTGGTAGGTGTTGATTTGTTGTACTAGTTTGGTTGTTTAGTAGTTGATTTGTTGTAGAGGTTAGTAGCTGATTTGTTGTATCCGTATTTAGTTTACAGCTTATGGGTCTGATCAATTTTATATCAAAATTTGTCTAACTTTTGTTGTTTCAAAGTATGAAATCTACGTGAAGTATCATAGGAAAACACATAACTGATTTGAATGCCTAATGTAAGTTTGGTAGACATCAGGATCATGGTTGCAACTTGAAATAAGCTTTCATGCATGATTGCTTGTTAATTTATTGCTTGATCGCTAGAGAGTCATGGTCTTTTTGTGATAAAGTGATTGAGGTGAAAGGTCTCGTTAGAACTTGGAAGTGATTAAAATAGTCATGACAGGTGTCATTATAATACGCTGCCACATCACCATTGTGTAGGATTTGCTGCAACCAAGTTTGCTTTACTAATTAAGATTATTCCACATCACCATTAAGATTGTTGAACAAAAGCTTTACTAATTTTTGTAGAATGGTCCTGATGAAGCAGCAGGTAATGCCACAGTTGCTTGGGAAAGCATTTGTGTTTCTAAGGAGGGTGAGTTAGGCTTGAAGGGGATTGAGGAGTGGAATAAGCTGGCTTGTTTGAAACACATCTGGAACCTCTTTGCTCAAACAAGTTCAATTTGGGTGGCATGGGTTCATATAAAACGTATTGAAGGGGAAGACTTTTGGTGTGTCAAGGCACCCAAGACAGTACATGGGGTTGGAGAAAATTACTGAAGTTAAGAGGATTGGCAGAAATATCTAAAATTTTCTATTGGAGATGATCCCAAATTTCCTTTGGCATTATTCGTGGCACCCAGATGGAATTTTATATGAATTTTTTTTTTTTTTTTTTTTTACCTAGGGTCATTTATGATGCTGCTAGTAGTATGGATACAAAGCTGGCTAGCATGTCAAGGAATGGGGATTGGAGATGAAAACCTGAGAGATCATATGAGTTTTGTAGCCATTCAAAGAAAATTTTGCTTGGTTGTGAATGGAGATAAAGACTAGCCTATGTGGCTAACCCCAAAGAAAGGTTAATTCAATTGTGCCATGACTTGGTGTGCAGTTAGAGTGAAAAGGCAACAATTCCATGGTGGAAATTAATTTGGTTTCTCAGAGCTATATTGAAGCATGCTTTCATGGATGGCTTGTGTTTAAAAGTAGACTTCACACTTATATGATAGGTTCCTTCAATGGGGCAATAGTGGGTTTTTTTTAGAAGGGTCATGGAGAGTAGAGATCATTTATTCTTTGATTACATGATCATTTTCTAAAAGCATATGGAATGAAGTGATGGTATTCTGCCTTGTGGAAATCCTGCATATTGTTGGGATGCTGTGGTCAATTGGGGATTGCATAATTTAAGGGGCAATAATCTTAAGGAAGTGTTATGCATGCTGAGCTGGGAGGTAGTCATGTATCATTTTTGGATCCGGCGTAATGCCAGAATCCATGCTGGGAATCTAAAGAGTGAAGAGTCCATTATCTAGGACATAAAATGGGAAGTTAAAGATTAATGTCCAATCTGAATGAGGCTTCAAAAACACTATCTGCAACAAATTCCTATGCTGTAAATGGGAAATATCTTCCTCAGTTCTTAAATGTAGTTTAGGATTCTGTTAGCTGTGCTCCTGAATTGTAAGTCTTAATGAGATTATTTCATTCCTGTTCTCAGTGTTTTTCTTGAATGAAATTCAGCTAATTTATTGGGAAAAAGAATAATAATAAACCAACCTAACAAGAGTAGAACCCAAAAACAGGTACAAGAAACCCATATATAGGTCATGTTCAAGTTACACCTAGTGTAACTCTTTGTGATGCTAAACAAGTAATTTGACAAATCAATCGGTGGATTATACAGTTGTACTATACTTGCAAAATATCAAGATTATTGGAGACCAATAAAGAAATGTATTTATATAAAGAAATAAGAAAATTCAGAGATAAATTGCCTAGAAATAAGAAAACTAGGAGTACAAATTGAAGTTGTGTTTGTTGTTTTCTCAGATCTTTGGGAGGACTCACCTGAGCGGGCAAGGGAGAGAGGCTCCAACTGAGAGATTTAGCTAGAGAGAGAAACAATGGGGGAGGGTTAGACAGTTTAGTGTAAAAGGAAAAGGTTATACATGTACATACATAGGAAAATTCGAGAAAGGAACAGAAAATCGATTTGACTTACAAATCTGGTTCGAATTGAAGAAGTGCAACAAAGAAGACCGAGTTGCTGAGGTAAAAGTTGCTAGAGTATTCTTTTCTTGTTGACTATGAGGTTCGATAGGTAGTTGCCGGAGTATTCTTTTCTTTCCGTCGTTGGAGCTATTGTTATTGTTATTGTAATGTGAGCTATTGATAAAGCCTCCCAGATTGTATAATCTTATGCCTTAGATGTAATTTAAAAGACTTGTAGTTTCTTGTTTGTATTTACCTTATGTGATTCAGTTACTACTTGGTTGAATTTTATTATTCCTTTGTTTTGTTTATTTTTAGTTCCCAAAGGAAAGGCACAAGCTTTACTACCTCTTTTTTAATAATTCTCAATTTATTGAATGATGTGTGATATTGCTTTGTTAACTGCATG
Organism: Quercus lobata; assembly: GCF_001633185.2. Classification (NCBI taxonomy): domain Eukaryota; kingdom Viridiplantae; phylum Streptophyta; class Magnoliopsida; order Fagales; family Fagaceae; genus Quercus; species Quercus lobata. The sequence goes on from NC_044915.1 coordinate 36,920,701, forward strand.
TTTTGAAGTAGGGCGTTAAAATGTTTGATGTATGTAAGTTGCATTTTGGGGAACCTCCTTTAGTTGGGTTAGGATTTTCTTGAGTTGCATGAGTGTTTTAGGTTAAGAGTTATATGTTAATTTTCCTTAAATTAATGAACTAAGAATATTGAGCTTTAATCTTTGGATTAGGTGTTCCTAGTACCCTGGATTGTGCTCCTTCAAGTTTAGGCCTGTGTTTCTTCTGCTCTGAGGTAAGGGAAATTGTGTTTTTAAATATTTGGAAGGTCATGACATGATTTGAGAAGCTGATATGAAAATGATAAGTTTGAGAAGCAAGGATTGTTTTATGGTCAAGTTATATGGTATGTTCTGAACTTCTCCGGTAGGGATAACGATACGGGCTTTCCATGAAATATGACCTAGGCCAAATTGTGAGATGAATGAAGTAGCCTACCTTTATTTGGTCAAGACCAACTTGGGTGGATGCTGATCATCTCTATGATTGATGAAGGATCATCATGAGTGGCCAAGGCCATTTGTGATTGATGATATGAGCATGTATGTACTTGGGAATACCCGACATGGTGGGAACTATTGAATGCCTTGCCCAAGAGGGTTGGATGCTTCATGCTTTACATGCTTACTTGACAGATTTACCAAAGTTGCATTATAAGTAATTATGTTTTATGTTATGGTAAAGGAAATTATTAATTATTTACTTGTCAACAATTATGTTTTAAAGTGATCAGGAAACATCTTATATGATGTTAAATCATGAACTATGATTGTGACGTTAATAAGTTTTGTTTCTTTTGAAGTAAGAGTTTTCCTCATCAGGTCTTAAAAAGTTTTCTCATGAGAAATTACTTATCAAAAAAAAAAAAAAAATCTTCTAAGGAAAAATGGTTGCTTTATATAATAAGATATAATTTTCTAAGAAAAGTATTTTCTTCATGTGAAGAGATTTATTTTTTAAAGAAAGTATGCAAGTTATTTTTCAAAGTTATGTAAAAGATTTTTTAATAAATTTTATGAAAAATTATTTGTGCATGTTCAAAGAATTTTATCTTGAAGCATATCCACATATTAAGAAAAGCCTTTGATATACATGCACTCATGTTTTCTTTCTAAATTTTCATGCTCCCTAACCCCCCTTACTAAGTCTTTTAGCGCTCAGCCCAAGCATGTTCTATGCAATGGAGGAGCAGCGAGAGCCTTAGTTGTGTTTTGCCTGTGTCCGTTTTAGGTTTATGTAGTACTTGCTTTCTATTTTAGGTATTTTTATGCTTATTTCTGTAGAGATTTTGTACCTTAAATCAAAATCAATTGTTTAGAGTTGGAACCTTTGATGTGATTGGAGATTTTATGTTGTGAACATGTGATATTTTAAATAATTAATGGCTTTGTTATCCATTGGAGAAAAAAGGTTAAGGTTAGATGCTCTGACTAGCAAGTAGTAAGAAGTAAAAAAAAAAATGCATACAAGTTTAGTGTATCAAGTTTAGGCTTGATATTAACATGCCACTAATGGTTTCAAATCCGGAATTCGGGTTTGGGTCATGACATGAGCTTTAATGGAATGTTTCTATAACATGCCACTCATGGTTTACTTTATATAAATGTAAAAGTTAATTTTCATTAATGGAATATTTCTATTTTTTAAAAAGATTCCTATTAATTTATACATCCCTAAGGGGCAGTATCAGTTATCCACAAACTTCAAGGGAGGGGAGTGTCATTTTGTGCATTGTCTGGGTAAGAATCTGTTTTAAAAATGGAATATCCTGTTAATAAAAATAACAGTTTGTGAGGTTATGAACTTAACTGTTGCAATTATACAAACCTTAAAGGAGGGGGGAGTTTCATTTCATGAAACGTTCCCCGGTAGTGTATTCGTAAAACCTCAAGGGAGGGTGCTGTAATTTTCCCTTTAATAAATGATGGTATTTTAAAATAATTATTAAATCACTAATTGAGTCAACTTTGTTCTCTTAAAATTCTTTTGCTTCCCAGGTACAAGCTCCTAGCTGTATTTGCTGGAACTTTGTTTGATTGGTCATGTTGCATGGCGATTTACTTCTAGGGAATCCATTCTGTTGTACATATTTTCTTTGCCTACTTCATTTCTTCAATGGACTAATTTCCTCTAAATATAATTTTTCTTACCTATGGAAAAAAAAAAAAAAAAATTTGCTTCCTAAATAATGGAAAATTGGATGAGAGGACTGGATAAAAATCCATTTGAGACAGCTTCTTTTTTTTTTTTTTTTGCGTATATATTCAGGCATGTTCATTATTTTTTGATATCTACAGAAAGATATCGTTTAACAATTAATTGTCTACTTTTAATTTCTTTATATTCATGTTGTACATTCTTTATTTCTTTGCAACAGATATATTTCAAAAGTCTTAGTGAGGTTTTTGAAGTAAAATACAACAATGGATTCATCACAGAGTGCTGTAACAGCAGGGACTGGTGGTGGTGGCAATGGGATGATGATCTCTCAAACCAATGATATGGCAGCTACACCTGCTGTGGACGATCCAAAGCAGAACCTGAACCATGTCATCAACTCTATTCAGAAAACTCTGGGCCTTCTTCACCAGCTCTACCTTACTGTCTCTTCCTTCAATGCTGCCTCTCAGCTTCCTCTTCTCCATCGCCTGTATGTTTCTTTTGTCTTATCTATTGCAATTAGTTCTTTTTATTTTGTAATTCCTTTTCTAAGACATAAACCACTGTGGGTTTGGTTTTGCAGCAATTCTCTTGTCACGGAGCTTGACAACATGGTTAAATTGGCTGAGAAGTGCAACATTCAAATTCCTATGGAAGTGCTAAAGTGAGTCTTTTCCCATGATTAGCCGTTTTTGTTTCAACTACAAATGGTCTTTTAGAACCTAATTCAGGTTTTCTTTACTTGTGATTGCTGATATTTTATTTTCTCTTTTAGTTTGATTGATGATGGAAAGAATCCAGACGAATTCACAAGGGATGTCATAAACAGCTGTATTGCCAAGAATCAGATCACCAAAGGCAAAACTGATGCCTTTAAGGTTGCATTTGCTCCTGATATGACATATTTATATAATTATTTATTTTCACTTCTATTTCTTCATATAAATTTGAGATTTAATATTGGATTTTGTGTTTATTTGTGGTTTTATTTTGACCTTACATATTTTTTCAGGGTTTACGCAAGCATCTTATGGAAGAACTTGAACAAACATTTCCTGATGAAGTTGAATCTTATAGAGAGATACGTGCAGCCTCTGCTGCTGTAAGTTATGTTTGCATTGATGCACTAATTTCATAGAATGGTTCTCTGTATACGTCACTCCATAAATTTTCTTAAATTCAACATTTATTATTATTTTTTCCATTATTACATGAAGAACCTCCTTCCAACCTGCTCTCCCCCAATTCCCTTTAATGCCATGTATAAGATCAAAACCACTCCATTTGTAAAAGGTTACCTCTTGCCCATGAGCTATAGTTCAACTGACACTTCCTCCTACAATAATATTGAGATGGAGGGTGAGGTCATGGGTTCAAAAACCACCGAGTGCTTGTGTAACTTATTAATCAAGAAAAAAAAATTGTCAAGGGTACCTCTTTATTTGTTAGTTCTGTATTATTATTTCTGCTGTTGCATAAAATGTGAAGAATTTGTCTTAGAAGATTCTGGATGTGCATCTCATTCCTCAAGCGATTGTGTTACTTGAGTTATGTTACTCAATGAAGAATGAAATGCTAAAAAAAGTTATGTGCATAATCTTGAATGGAGACTGGTAACTGAATGTATGGCATGAGAATTTCAAACACCAACGTTGAAGTCAATTCTTGATTCAAGTAATTAATCAGCTTTTCCTTTAAAAGTAAACCAAGCTGGAGCCTATCTGAGAGAAAAGTCTTGTGTATCTTCTTTTTTGTGTTTTGTGTTTACCATATTAAGCTTTTTTGCCTTTTATATCTAATGCAGGAATCAAAGCGGCTTGCACAAGCACAAAGCATGTTACCAAATGGAGATATGAAGGTCAAATCCGAGCTTTAGGTGTTTATGTAAGTATTGCTTTGGTTGTTAATATCCATCTCTCAGCATATCTGTAATTTTGTGATTGTTGTTAAAATTCTAGATGGATACATTGATTTATTATAGCAAAGTTATTTTTCTTTACTTCCTTTTCAATACATGCTGATAAAAAAGTTGGACATGTGCGTACTTTTAATTTTTTCTAATGATCTTTGTAGACCATTCGTTGTATTTGTATACCTTGAAACTTTTCCTTTCACTTCAATGTATTTTACAAAGGTATACATCTCATCCAATTGTGTCTGCTTGGCCTTTATTTTATTTTAATGGTTTGTTTCAGATACATTACACTAAGGAACTATGGGACCAAGTATGTTGTTATGGGACATACTAATATTTGGTCCTCAACTTTCGACTGTTATTTCAAAATCGTCCTTATACTTTAAAATGTTTCACTTTAGTCCCTATACTTTCATAATTGTGTGAAAAATGTTCTAATTGTCATTTGTTGGATGAAAAATGTTGATGTGGCCAACAGAATTCATGCAACGTCATTAAAGTGACCTCAGTTTTATAAATTTCGTTTGTTGAACTTTCCATCTTTTAGATGATGGTAAGGGCCTTTTTGAAATATTCTAAAATATAAGGACAATTTTGAAACAAAGGTCAAAGGTTGAGGACCAAATATGCAATTTAGCCTTTAAAGAAATACTGATTGCAATTTAGTGTGGCCATCATAAAAATTTTGTTCTTCAAGGCTCTTAACTTCCTCATTATCAGTCAAATTCAGTTGTTCTTCATGGGACCTGAATTTTATTGCATATATTTCTGAGATTATTTGATAATTTGAACTTTCCACCAGATTCTAATGAATTTGTGTTTGTTTCAGCTTCAGTACTATTAAAGACTAATGCATATTCAGGAAATAAATAAATCAAAACATGTGCATGGAAGCGCACATCTGCTGATATTCCTTTGTTTTTTTGGGGCTGAATGTCTGCTGAAATTCCTGTTTCTTCCTACTGCTATCTTTGCGTAACAATTTGATTTTATATATACATATGGGTGTATTTGTGTGCACTTGCATGAATAGAAGCTAGCTGGCTGAAGTAATTCTATTTGCTGAGTAAGAAATTCTCTTTACAATAAGTCTTGGGACGCAAATTGTGCAAAGTTGTCGATATGGCATGTTGTATAATAAAGTATTGTCAATAGTGGGTTGATATGAAAGTGATGTCACTCCAATTTCTAATCATAATTTACCATCCAAATAAGTTGTGAGAAAAAAGAAGTGAAAATAGCTGTGTTCCTAACATTTCCCTTCTCTTTAACCTGTAGTACACTGAGATATGCTACATGTGCATAAGGTGGAGAATCTAAACTTATAGAACTGACGACTATAGAGGTCCTGGAATTAGTTATTCTTTAGATGGTCATTTTTAAATTGTGGATTCACTTTGTGGAATCTGGAGTCAGTTAAATACTTAAATCCTTATTATTTATTTGAGAAGGTCTTTGGAATTCTTATATTTGAGTAGACTACTTCTTCCATTTTTGTTAACCAACTCGAAAGTGAGTGAAGTGACCAATGGGTATTGGGCATGCTTGTACAAAAGTGAACAGTGTGTTAATGCAATGCTGATCATATTACCTTACTCTCTAGGAAAATTATTTTCATACATATTCTTGCTACTGTAATTGTAGGGGTTGTGCAATTGCTCAAAACTATTACTCCCACCATTGTGAATTACCACTTGACTGGTCAAGAAAACTGCACCAATCTTCTGATGATGTTGAGGAATCATCTATTGGTTCTGCTATGTTCAGCATGCCAGTTTCTTTCTCAGTACACTCAGCATCTTCACAATTAGCATCACCTATAAACATGTTGATGTTATGGTTGACACTTTCTGATAGAATGCTGGGCTTCTCTTTTGATTCAGAAGTAGAATCTCCTTTCACTGAGTTGCTGTCACTACTCATTCCATTTTTTCCATGTTGCTTATCCAGCGTATCTTTCAGTTTCTGCAACTGTTTGTGTACCACAGAATACTTATCAGAACTGCTTGTAGTTAACTGTTCTTAACATGTTAAAAACCTCGTAACTCAATGAAAACATCAAATTCACTCTATAGGGAGAACCTGGATTCAAATTCCCCACACCCACTTATTCTAATAAAAAACTGTTCTTAATAATTGTTAGCAACTAAAATAATGGTACCTGAAGGAGTAATAACTGATTCTCTCTTTTTAGTGACTCGAACTTGGAATCTGGAGTGTCATAACTAGCTTTTAATGAGCTGTACTCTCGTTCAGTCTGCTTAATCTTCAATCTGGCCCTTCTATTTTGGAACCAAGTAGCAACCTGGCGAGGGTGTAGTCCAACCTCATTAGCTAGCTTCTGTTTTATCCGAGACTCTGGCCTTGACTCTTCCTCGAACATAATTTCCAGCAACTTGATTTGTTCATCATTGAATCTTTGCATGTTCTTGTTCTTCCTCTTACTTGCCATGGTGTGTGAACTTTCTATTGCTATCAATGCACACCTTTTTTTTTTTTTTTGTTGATAATAACGCACACTTTTTCTTTAGCCAACATTTACTAGTTATAAAAGTATAGTAATAGATTTGAGACTTCGCTTGTAGGAGTGTGAACTGAAAGAAATGTAGTGAGGGTAGTGGTGTAAAGAATATCTAAACCGTGGGCCTGAGGCTGGTCTTGATAGGAGCATTTTTTTAATATACTAGATAAAAGAAACATCCCACTAGCTGTTCCATCCGGACGCTTGTCAAGTAAAGGGGTTGGGATGTCCCTTTCTGCTTCCATGTTCTCTGTATCTAATAAAGTTCACGGAATTTCTTACGTAGACGCAGCAAGTACACTTCATTTACAAGCATAGTACAGGATACAAAATTTTCATTTAAAAAAATATATATTTTGCCGCAATTATTGACGTGAGAAGTTTTATTGCCGCAATTAGAGCAATGTTACTTTTATATGCTATCAACAACATTTTTATTTAAATTAATTATAATATGCCACTTCAATAGTTGTCATTTAGTGGTTTGTGAAATTTTTTTGTTAATAAATATTTCTTTTTTAAAGAAAAAAAAAAGTTTACCCCCAGATCGGTTTAATAAAACTATTCACGTATGGTTCATCAAAAAAAAAAAAAAACTATTCACGTATGTATATATATTTTTTCGCATAACTTATTTAATGATCAAACCTATTCGCGTATGTATATATATTTTTCACATAACTTATTTAATTTGTTGCTTTTGCAAGAAAGCTTTTGAAGTATAGACTTTTAAAATTTTTATTTTTTAGGTACATGTTTTTCAAATTACTTAATTATTTTTTAAAAGTTGAGGAATAAGAAATTTGAAATAGGAAAATTCTTTATCATCATGCAATGCTTGGTTGCCACGTTTTTGAAATGTCGCTATGCATATAAGAGCACCAGATGATTGTGTTAGGACAAAGCCAAAGTGTGATGGTACCTAGCAGCCAATGACAATCCACCACCCCAATTTATGGTCTTACCTTTGGGTCTGCCCTTGTGGTTTTATTTCGATGTTTTATATGATGTCTCCGTCATAACGTGGCAACAACCTTGTGGTTTACCACTCTAGGTTACGAATTGTTTGGACACGTGAATTAAACAAAATACATTGGCTTTTGCGTTGGGACAGAGAAAAGGTTTAGGTAGGCCTTTGAAAACCAAAGTCCCATTTTGGACACAAATGACAAATCAAAACATGGGAGAATAAAAAATGATTCTTGAAGATTCGATGTTTACCAAAGGTAATTGCAGCAAATCATACATAATGGTGACATGACAGCGTATTAGAATGACACATATACTCTCCACAGTGCACAACCAAATCATGCCGATTAATTTGGGCAAAAAATTATATTTATTTAAGTATAACAAATCCATTTTTTTTTAATATTTTACATCATCATTTTTTTAACAATAATCACATTAGAATATTTATTCTATAATATATTTTATTTAAATAGTCAATTTTCATTTTTTTATTATCTTCATATATATATATATATATAGGCAAAATTTGTCAAATAGTATAATATTGGGAAAATTTTAGGTGAATAGCATGCATTCAAAGTTTATTAATTAGTTGGACTGTTTTTTGAAAATCGAGTACGGCAAAATCGACTTCCAGCCAAAATCGAGTTTACTATACTCAACTTACTTTTTTATCCATCTCAGAGCAAATTCTCGATAGCAAGTCAAGTATATTAAACTCGATTTTGGCGATTTTGGCTAGAAGTCGATTTTGCTATATTCGATTTCCAAAAAACAGTCTAACTAACTAATAAATTTTGAATACATGCCATCTGCCTAAATTTTTTTCAAATTCATACTATTTGGAAAATTTTGCCTATATATATATATATATAAAGAGAGAGAGAGAGAGAGAGAGAGAGAGAGAGTCTAATGAGACATGAGAGCAAAAGGAGGGAGAAAATAAAATAAAATGTGAACAATGCTCATATATATATATATATCCATAATTATTGTAACAATTATGTATTTTTACATAAATTGACATGATATGAAATGGGTGAATTTTGAGTTTAATTAACTAAAATGTGATCCTTATTTTATTATATAAGCATTGATGTGAGTGTTTTTTTTTATTTTTTTATTTTGAGCTTATAAAAACTCATTTTTGGACCATATGATATACCCTTCTCAATGATAAAATTGAAATCTAAAATCAGATTCCTTAAAAAGTGTTATTTATAGACCATTCAGTTAATGAGTTTAAAATTTAGTGTAGTTATGTCGATGATATTTTATATAGATCATTGGGAAAAGCTAGAGCTTTTTGAGAGGGGGTGGCAACATTCACCGTGTGTTTGATACTGGATTATAAGTTATTTTTTTCCTTTTTTTTAAATGTAAAAATATACTTATATAGATTTAATATTGGATTGTATAAGTTTCTAAATAAATTCATAATATATCAAATTAATATTTATAATTTACTAATAATATATAGTCTATTGTATACAAATTTCAACAAAATTAAGTTGGTGAATCTAATTTTTATAAGCACATGAACAAAAAATCATTTATTCTAATCTATATATACTATAAAATCAAAGCCTCTGATCAATATTTGACTTTTTTTTTTAAAGCTCCCACATTTTTACAAATCAGCATTATTAAAATAATAAATAAATAAATAAAACTCAAAACTCAAAACGCAAAAACTATTTTGTCCCTGACATTTCTCTTCTCTACCCCTCTCCTTCCCCAAAACGTAAAATCAAAACCCAGCTCTAAAAATCAATGCCAAATCATAAGAAAATTTTGTAAAGGACTACTGTAAGTCTACATGTTTGTGAGATAGATGAAGATCAAAAGTAAAAGAGGTGGCATAAATCTTTATTCTACATAGCCATTAATGCTTAATGGTTCATTGTGTACATTTTTAGACCCTTAAAATACAAGTTGCTTAACCTAGTTATTTAGCCAAGTAATTATTTAAGTAAATTATTTAAATTTAGGTTAACACAAGTAAATCATATCAAATAAACAATGCGGAAAATAAAGAATACAACAATATGATAACCTAGGAAAACCAAACTGGTAAAAAATCTGAGGAGGATTTAACCTAGCTATCCTCAAGGTAAAACAAATCCACTATGAAATAATTGAAATTTTACAATAGCGACTTAGATCACTAATATCCTATTGCTACCTCGAGTAGAAAACTTATTACCACGACCATATTATAGTTCTAAGGCCACGAACTACTTTTTTGGATTTACAGCAACCACAAGTGCTCCCACTTGTGTTTTACTTTAAGCTCTTTATGCAGCAACTGAAGCGATCACTAAGCTCTCGACATCAATCTTGATTTTGATAACCCTAAATGTATATAAAGGCAAATACCTCTAGATTTCATAAGAGATTCACACACACAGCATAATCAATAACATTAAAACGTGGCTAAGGTTTTTCTTTTTATACTTAAGGCAAAACATAAAACCCCACACATCATATGGGCTTGAGCTGAGTTGGAAAATTCTGCAGAAAAACATTCTGCAGGAATTTCGATTAATTGAGTCTAATTTTCGATTGATCAAGCCTTACAGAAAGTGAACAGTAATTTTCTGCACTTACTTGATTTCAACTTCACAATAAACATACTTTGAGCAATCTAAATCTAAACTCTAAGTTTTGATCATGGTTTATCAACATTACATATTGAAATTCTAATACATTTAGATCCTAACAAACTCTCCCTTTGATAATCCGTGACAAAACACATAACAAAACAAAATACTTAAATTTACAAAAACAACCCATTACAATAAAATTGTCCAACCAAAAACAATTCAACCTAACTTCTATTTATCAGTTGCAAGTGTAGACAACAGCACGACTAAATTAACCTGTATATTTTTGAAACACTTCAACAAACACATAAACGTATGTGTTGGAAATTCAAGTAAAACAAAATAAATTCTTGATTTCACAAAATATAATATAAAAGACATATATCATGAATAACCTCATAATATAAACCTATAGCCAATGTGGCACAATGTGAAACAAGAAACAGAAATAAAAAAAATATAATGTCTCCCCTTAACATGTACATCACATAAAAATAAATATATCAAGATAAATACATCATGAGCCAAAAAAATAAATACATCATGAAGCACCTAGATACAATCTAAAGATCCAAAGCTCCAAAAACTCAAAATCTCCCTTTATCTCCATCCATATGTACTCCCCCTTTTTATGATGAATTGCCAAAAGGCAATCAAAACTCATCATCAAAAGAAGGTGGTGGAGGTGTCCCCCTAATGCTCGCCAAATCCGCACGCAGGGCTTGAAGCTCTGTGAGTACATCCACCAAAAGCTAACCATGAGCAGCCTGAACGATTATGACAGTGTCCAACATACTCCAAATGCTAGAATCACTCGAAGTAGAAGGTGGAGGATCAACAGCAACCGTTGGATCAACATACTCCTCAACTGTGGGATCACCTGAAGAAGGAGGAGGAGGAGTTTCAACACCCGAAGAAGAATCTACACAAGGGCGTTTAGACCTAGCTCTCATCTGAGTAGCTCTTTACCAAAGAAAAGTGGCACCTATGGGAGCTATAATGTGTACGGGCTCAGGTGCATGAAACTCATCTAATCCTAGATGTAACAAAATCTGATGAATAAAAACAGGGAAGAAAAGACCATGTGCAGTAGAACAACTCCTATGAACCTCAACCAAGGATTGAATGAAAAGAGTAGGAAAACTCATTGGAGCATCTGTCACAAGGGCATACAAAAATGCACATCTCTCAATAGGAATGGTGTTCAAGTGAGAGATGAGAAAGATGGAACAACAAGAAATCCTAAAAAACAAGTAATGAATCTCAATCAACTCATGAAAGGTAATTCGAGGATCGATACCCCACTGAATGAAAGTACTGGTGAGATATGACATAATGTCATATAGAGAAAGGGTCTCATCATAAGGGTACACAGGCTGCTATACCTTAGGCACCCCAAGAGCAAAGGCCACTACCAAAGGAGTAATGACTTACTCTTCACCTCGTATCCAACTCTTCACAAACTGAGTGTTAGAATCATTGGAGTGGATGGAGAGGTTTGAGTAGAACTCTCTAATCAAGATAGCCATAGAAGAATGATTTATATCCAACAAAGGTAACCAGCCCCTATGCTCAAAGTTCCTCCTAATGTTCAGATTTAGCTCATCTAACACTACATTCCTCTCAATCCAAACAGATCTAAAGATGTTCAGCTTTTCATAGGTTTCTTGGTTTTTCTTAGTTTGAAACCTATCACTGTCAAAGGTTGGAGAAGAAGAGGAGGTGGTTTTCTTATGGGCTCTAGTCTTTCTAACCATGATGCTAAGGGTTGGAAATGATAAACAGAAAAGAAACTAAAGAAAGAAAACTAAGGGCAGACTGCATCAAACAAGGTTGGAGAGAAAACAACAATTGAAAATATCACTCTGTATGATGCATGAACAGAATAAACACATGATGCATGCTCTAATGCATTGAGAACAGTCCAATTATACTTTAGAAACCAAGAATTGACTTGAACATAGAGTTATAACAAAAACCGCAAATTTTGAAAACCCACTTAAAAAAATTTAACTAAATTGAGTAATTAATCATTACACTAGATAGAAATCATCATATAATGACACAATCAATTAATTTCACAAGTCAATTCTACCAAATTAAGCCCAATTGAACAAAATCTCCAAATTCGAGTAGTTACAAGCCCTAGAATTTCAAATTGTTCTCAAATCACATAATTGATAAAATTAAAGCATGGTAAACATGTTTACATCATCTTAGAACAAAAACCCATTGATCAATTTGGACAGAAACCAACTCAAAAATCAAAAACCCCAAATTCCTATAGGTCCAAAAATTTCCCTAAAAATGCATGAAAAAGGTGAATAAACTAAAAAAAAAAGGGTATAAAGGTCTTACTAGCACTAGAAGACAAAAACTTTGAGAAAAATTTGGGAAGAAAACAACAAAAAGTTTACTTGAATCTAGATTGGTCGAAAAGAGAGAGAGAGAGAGAGAGAGAGAGAGAGAGAGAGAGAGAGAGAGAGAGAGAGAGAGAGAGAGAGAGAGAGAGAGAGAGAGAAAGCTTTTTGAAAAATTTGAAATAGTGAAGAACACGTGAAAAAACTTGTTTTTAAAAACTCTCTGAACAATTTTCAATCTGTCGAAAATTAGATTCGATCGATCGAAAATCACATTTGATTGATCCAGCATCAATTAAGTAGCGATCGAGCCAGGCAGATTCAAACCAAGTTTTTAATCGCAATTTCATTCGATCGAGCAACAGGTTTGATCGATTGAAAATCTAGAAAAATCAATTTTTTGAAAAACAGAGCATTTTAATGCAGAAACCCCTCAAAACACAATGTTTTATGAATAGAATCCATGAATATGAGATGAAAAGTTTTTCAAAAACCCTTGAATTAACCCAAATCTTCCAAAAACAAGATTTTCAATCAATTTGTCCTCAAATCTCAAATTTAAACACATTTTGCATTAAAATAAAGGAACTTTTAATCTTGGATGACCACAACAAGATCACACACAATATATTGTACTAAGTTTAGCAAAGAATAACTTGTGTAGTGTTTGCAACTAGAATAGCTTGAGATACATGTGAGGTGATAAGTAAATAGTGATTAATCACAATTTCTACAAAATTCATCACATAAGTTTGAAAGTGACTATCACCTAAAGAGTTACATTATATAACTCTCACATCTCCTAGAATAAAAGCTTGCAATTATGTAAGTTTCTTGTTTTGCCTCATAGTGTACACAACAATTTTATTTGATTTGAAATTTATTATATCCCAATAATGTACACACAAATTTTATTATTATAAGCCGAGGCTACACCTTATATTCTTTTTGTGCATGTCTACACTTTCTTGAGCATAAAATCTTATGATAACCCAAGAAAATCAAATCGGTAAAAAACCTGGGGAGTAGGAGTGTAATCGGTTAGGTTCGATTCGGTCGGTTTTTTTAGTTTTGGCCAACCAAAACCAAAATTTTTGGTTTGTGAAATTCCCAACCGAAACTGACCGAAATAATTGGAAATCAATCGGTTTCGATTGTATTTCGGTTTCAGCTGGTTTTCGATTTTAGTTAACATCACAGATTCACAGTCGCAAAAAGAAAAAAATAACTTAACATCACATGGGGTTATCAACTTTTCAATAAGAAAATAACAACTCAAAATCACAATCACAGATTCACTAAAAATAGCGTTGATTCAGTATTAAACAAAACCCAAAATACAAAAAAGAGAGAGGGTTATTGAGAAATGTTACTGTGAGAAACTGAGAATGAACAGATCAAGCCATCATAGGGAGGCCGGCGTGTGGAGGTGGCGACAGAGGCTAATTTGTGTGGAGGTGGTGGCAGAGGTAGATCGAGGCGGCAGCGGCAAAGGCAGATTCATGTGGAGGCCGACGTGTGAAGGCGACGGTAGAGGCAGATCGAGGCAGCAGTAGAGATAGATTCGTGTGGAGGCTAGCGTGTGAAAGCGACGCAAAGGCAGATTTGCATGGAAGCTGGCGTGGAATGGAGGCTGTGAAAGGAGACTGTGAAAGCTGAGAGGGACTAGAGTGGAGGCTGAGAACTGAGAACGTGTGGGTCTATAGGGTTTTTTTATTTTTTTATTTTTTTATAGTTTAATTATATTAAGTTTAATTAGATATATAATTAGTAATTAGTTTAATTATAGTTCCTTAATCTAATGAAAAATGAAAACATGAAATGTAAACGCCGGATCATATTTAAAAAAGAAAGGCCCAAAATTTTTTAAACAAAATGAAAAGCCCAACTATGTATAGGAGGCCCAAATATTTATATAATTTATAGTATATATAAAATATATTATAATATGATTCAGTTTGGTTCGGTCAGTTCGGTGCATTCAAACCTGCCATCGAAAACCAAACCGAATATTTTCGGTTTTAAAAATTCAAAACTGAAACCAAACCGAAAATTTCGCAACGGTTCGGTTGGTTTCGGCCACTTTGTTTGATTCGTCGGTTTTTTGCACACCCCTACTAGGGAGGATTTAATTTAGCTATTCTCAAGGTAAAACATATCCACTATGAAAGAATTGAAATTTTATAATAGCGACTAAGACCACTAACATCCTATTGCAACCTCGAGTAGAAAACTTACTACCACAACCACATGACAGCTCCGAGTTCACGGACTACTTCTTTCTTGGATTCATAGCAACCACAAGTACTCCTACTTGTGTTTTTCTTTAAGCTCTTTATGCAGCAACTGAAGCAATTACCAAACTCTCGACATCAATCTTGATCTTGATAACCCTAAATGTGTATGAAGACAGATACCTCTAAATCTTACAAGAGATTCACACACATGACATAATCAACAACATAAAAATGTGGCTAGGGTTTTTCCTTTTATAATTAAGGCAAAACATAAAACCCTACACATCATATGGGCTTAGGCTGAGTTGGAAAATTCTGCAAAAAAACATTTTGCACAAACTTCGATCAATTAAGCCTTACAGAAAGTGAACAATAATTTTCTGTACTTACTTGATTCCAACTTCACAATAAACATACTTTGAGCAGCTTAAATCTAGACTCTAAGTTTTGATCATGGTTTGCCAACATTATATATTGAAGTTCTAATACATTTAGATCCTAAATCCTTAGAACCTAACACATTGATTTGCAGACAAAACTCTTAGTCGAAAGTTGAAACGGTGAAGGAATGAAGGAGGAGAAGCCAAAGTACAAAGGAAAGAGTAAAGTTAAAAAGGAGGAAGATGAAGAAGAAATTAGAAGGTGGGGGAAGGTGGGATTAGAGAATGGGAATAGTAGGATTAGAGTGTCTGGTGAATTTCTATAAGCCTAAAGAGCATTTGGCAGGTGCGTCGCCCATCCTCCCGTATACTTTTGGCTCATTTTACTGATAAATTTTATGAGAGTCTTGTTTGTTGTTTCTGCTTGCCCATTCCCTTGAGGATAATAAGGCGATGACCAGTGGTATTTGACTTGGTAGAACTCTAGCATTTTTCTTACATCACTGTTAACAAATGGTGTGCCATTGTCACTGATAATCTTGTGGGGCACCCCAAACCTTACAATTATATTCTCCTTGATGAAGTTTGCCACTACTCCTCCTGTGGCTTTACAGAGTGGTACTGCCCCTGCTTGGTAAAATATTCTGTAGCCACTAGTATCCATATGTATCCACGCGATGGCGAGTTAACTGGTTCCACTAAGTCAAGCCTCTAAGTGGAAGGGCCATGGGGTGACCATGCTATGTAAATTATGCGGATGGGTGTGAATCAAGTTGACTTGTACTTGGCAACTGTGGCACTCTTTCACAAATTTTGCCGTATATCTTTTCATGGTAGGCCAATAATAGCCCATCTGTAGCAGGCATCTATAGAGCTTTTTCTTCCCTTGGTGTTCCCCACGCTTTCCTGAATGTACCTCTTTTATCATTTCTTTTACTTCTTCAGGGCCCAAACACCTCAAGAGGTCCCCATCGTACCCTTTTTTGAAAATGACCATGTTATGCAAAAAGTAACGTGTTGCCAACCTCTTAAACTTGTATCTTTCATTGTGCTTTTGTGGCAGGATGCCTTCTGTTAAGTACTGTATGAATGGGCTTCTCCAGTCCTCGCTGATAAATACAGCGTAACTTTCCTCTCTATTTGCCACGAGCTGGCAAGTCCCACACTGGGTTTGGACTTGATCTGCATCTTTACCCATACTTGGCCAGTAGAAGCTTGCCCTTTGAAGTCTATGGTAAAGGCTGACCTCCCCATAGGATCCGCAAGTTTTGTCATGTACTTCTTTCAATTTTATCTAGGCCTCCTCTTGCCCCACGCATTTGGACAAGACCTTACCTGGCATCTTGCGGTACAATTCCTCTCTTACCAAGGTGTAGTCTTTTAGTATTTTTAATTCCGCATTGTCTTCTCCCTCATCAAGACTTCCCTTATGGGGATCCACCAATCCCCTTCGCACTATTCCTCTCAGAACCTTTCCTTAACACCTTAATGATGGATTCTTCCCTTTTGTTACTTCTATCCTAGTGTTATCCCCTTTGAAAATTATTTGTGACCCCAGTGCAGCTAATGTGTCCGCAAACCGGTTTTCGTTCCTTGGAGCATGCTTTATTTCGAGGGTTGAAAATTTTTCTTCCATCCTCTGGGCCATTGCTTTGTGTGGGGCTAGGTTGGGCTCTTTTAAGGAAAAGCTTCCCTTGGTCTGGTAGACGACTAGGTTCGAATCTCCTAATACTTTTAAATGTTTGACTCCCATTTCGAGAGTCGTGGCTAGCTCGATTAGGTAGGCTTCATATTTTGCTGTGTTGTTTGAACATGAGAATTCTAGTTTAAACAATAGCGCCACTGCCTTGTCTTCTCCATTATACAAAACTACTCCCACCCCTCCAAATTGGGTAGTAGAAGATCCATCAAATTTCATTAACCATTGTTCTCTGACATCTTCTGCCATGACTACTTCCCTTGGAACTTCATCATCCAGCGGAAATTCTTCCTCTCCCGGAAACTATGTCAATAGATCAGCTATAACCTCGCTTTTCACTGCCCTAGGTGTCCCTATTCTTAAGTCGTACTGTGACAATTGTAACAACCACTGCGATATTTTGCCAGAGAGGATCGGTTGCTATAACAAAGCTTTGATAGCATAGGACTTGGTCATCGGCCATACTTCGTAGGCCAAGAAATAATGACACAACCTCTGCGAAGTATACACAATAGCCAGGCATGCCCTTTCTGCCCTTGGATAACGAGTTTCTACATCTTTTAAGGCGTGACTGATGTAATACACTGGCTGCTCAACGCCACCTCCATCCTCTTGGGCGACCAATGCACCAATGGCATACGAGTTGGTGGCCAGGTAAAGTAGCAATGGTTTTTTGTGGATAGGGGCTTGCACTGTAGGGAGATTCATCATTATCTGCTATAGCCTCTTGAAGGCCGTCTGCTGCACTTCCCCCCACTCAAAACTTTGCCCCTTCTTAAGTAGCTTGGTGAAAGCAGAAGTGATTGATGCCAACCTAGGGATGAATTTCCGGATATATGAGACTTTTCCTAAGAAACTCTTTAACTTTTTTACTGTGATCAGAGGTCTCATAGTTGCTATGGCTGTGGCTTTGGCCAGGTCCACATCTATCCCCCTGCTATGAACCAAGAAACCCAAGAATTTCCTAGAGGACACCCCAAATGCGCACTTAAGGGGGGTTCATTCTTAACTTAAAGGCTCTGCATCTTTCGAATACCCTTTTCAACACGTAGAAGTGTTATTCTCTCCTCTTTGATTTAACCACTATGTCATCCACATAGTCCTTTAGTTCCTGATGCATCATGTCTTGAAAATATGGCTGTAATTGCTCGTTGATAAGTTGCACCTACGTTTTTTAACCCCGAAGGCATCACATTGTGGTAGAAATTGCCCATAGGTATTCTGAAAGCAATTTTCTCCACATCCTTTAGGGCCATCCTGATCTGATTGTATCTGTTGAACCCATCCATGAACAAAAACATGGCGCTTTCTGCCGCAGAATCTATTAGTAAATCCATGTTTGGCAATGGAAACTTGTCCTTTGGACAGGCTTTGTTGAGATTTCAAAAATTTACATAACATCTTATCTGGCCATTCTTCTTCTTTACTGGTACTATGTTGGATAGCCAGCGATGGTGTTGAATAGACTTGATGAATCCTGCGGCCAGTAATTCCTGTACTTTTTTGACTATCTGTCCTTCTATTTTTGTGTGAAATATCCTAGCAGGCTAGGCCACTGGCTTGGCTTATAGGTCTACATTCAATGTATGTGCAACTAGTCCAGGGTCCAATCCTGGCATTTTACTGTAGTCCCACGCGAAGGCATCTTTGAATTCTTTCAACAATAGTATCAGCTCTGATTTTTTCTTTTCTGCCAGACTTGCATTAATTGAGATAGGCCTTGATTCTTGTGAACCAAACCCTAAGTCAACTTCTTCTAATTCTTCTTCTGCCACAACCTGTGCATCTTTTTTTGCCACAAACCCTAAGTCAACTTCTTCTAATTCTTCTTCTGCCACAACCTGTGCATCTTTTTTTGCCGCAACTTCCTCATCCTTCTCTTCCTCTTTTCCTAAAATTTCTCGAGCGACACAACATGTCAAATTCCCGTGCTGCCATTCTTGGGTGGGGCCCACTTGTATCTCACTTATGGGCCCCACGCGCCTTCATAATTGGTACACAATCTTGTCATCAGGGCCTCGGACACTTGATGGGGATTTGATTTATAGATGCTGCCAAATAGAGGGGCCTCCTGTGATCTGGGTATCCCACCTCCATATCTTCATTGCTAAAAGTGATCTCGGTTGATTCCTATAAGAGGGCTTTGTCATCTGGGATTTCTGTTGATAGACACTCTACTCCCGCCCCGGAGGTGATGCTCACCAAAGCCTTTGTGGCTATCTTTCTTTCCTTTGCTGTGTGCTCCAATTGGTCGACCAAATTTTTGAATTTGGCGCTTTGCTATAGGGTGGTAATTGCTACGGCAAGTAGGGCCAGGTTCTCCTCCTCGTCCTCCCCAGGGTCCGCGCATATTACCACTGCTGCTACACCCTTTCCCTTGTGATTCGGGAGTGGGTTTCTTTGGGCCTCCTGCTGAGTCAACTCCAGAGTCCCTTCTTTAATCCTGCGGTGCACCAATTTGCGGAGTGCCCAGCATTCTGTAGTGGGATGTTGTACATAGTTATGCAGGCGGTAGAAGCGAGGGTCTCTTCTCTCTTCCTTCGTGGGCTCTCTCGAAACCTGGTTGGGTTTAAAGATTCCGTCTGCTATCCTTTTATCCAGCAGCACATCCAGTTCCTTCGAGGTACATGGTATGGGCGGGGGCATATAATATTCCCTCCCTTCGATCTTCCTTCTCCGCTTTCCAATGGACACCACCATAGCCTGCGGGGCATTTCTTTTGTCTGAGCTTGGTTTTACGAACTGGGCTGTCTTCCTAGCTTTCTGCAACAGCTATGCGGATTGGGAAATTTCTAGATTTTCCAGGATTGCTCTGTATTCCCGGATCATGTTAGTCATACACATTTCTACTAAAGTTCTTTCTTCACAATGGTCATAGCAATCAAGTGTATTGTTCTAGAACCTCTTGATGTATTTCATCAAATCTTCATCATTCCTTTGCTTGGTCGCCTGTAGGGTTGCAAGCATTACTGTTTCTTTTCCGTGGAAGTACTTAGTGCAAAATACATCCACCATGTCATCCCAAGTTGGGATCGATCCTAGTTTTGGGTCGATGTACCAAGTGTATGTTCGGTCACATAATGACTTTGAAAATTCTCGAAGACATAAGTCCTCGTCTGCGGCGTAAGAACCAAGGGTGTCAATAAACTTGCTCATGTGCTCATCTGTACTTCCCTACTTGTCATTGTATTGCGCAAAAGCCCTTGGCTCATACCTCTCGGGGTATGGTTTGATGAGCACCTTTAGTGGGTAAAGAGGTCTTCGGGTGTAAAACCTCTCTTTAGGTGTTCTGGCTCTCTCTTGTTCTAAGAGAGCTGCTACTTTAGCCATAGTAATGAAACGTTGTTCTGCATTCCGTGGGACACCTCCTGCTAGTGTTTCCTCTCTGTCCGCTGCATGCTCTGGGTCATGCTGGCTTCCTTTCTCTTTCGTCTTGTCCACTTTTAGTTGATGGATTTCTTCCATCATTTGTTGCTGGGAGTGCTGTAGTGACTACAATACTTCAATGAAAGTATTGACATTGTTCGTGGGAATTCTTAGCTGTGGTTGAGGATCAGCCCTCATTCTGTTGGCACCTTCTGTTTGGTTAGGCTGCTGTTGGTGAGGTGTTGTTGGCCTGGACTCTACTTACGAGGGCATGACACTCATATTTCGTGTCGTTCTGGACTTTGGTGGCATTGTTTGTGAGCGGTTTTTTTTTTTTTTTACCCCTACTGCTTCCCAACTTCCCAATGGAGTTGCCAATTGTAAGGTGGTGGGTTGTGCTAGTAGTGTTAGGTAGTTTTCTGCTGCACTAGGCCCAAATTTTATAGATAAGAGAGTTGAGACCGGTCCAACTGCAACTCAATTTAGTCCGACTTGTGTGCAAACTATGTCTGATTTGCCAGGAATGTGCTTGCGGCAGACAGAGCTATTTCAGATAAGTTGTGGCAAATAGACATAATAACAAAAAAAAGAAAAAAGAAAAAAAATCTGGCTACTTAGTAGGAAATGACCAAATGATCCCAAGCATAATCACAATAATAATAATCACTTTTACAAAAAGAAAGAACAAAAGGGAGCAAATAGTAATGTATATGGGTTAATCAGGAGATAAAGAAATCAGTTTAAATTTGGTTCGCCAAGAAAAACTAGAGAGGAAAAAACGTTTCTTCTCAACGCAATTAATCTCTCAGGAAAGTCCTGCCATGGAAATTAACTACTTTGAAGGAAACGGACCTGAATGGTTGATGTACAAGGGCTCCTTTTGGTTTTGACAAAGAACAGAATTTCGTGAGGGAGAGAGGGAATCAATCTACTGGTGCATGCCTGCCATTCTCACTCTCTATCTCTTTTTTTTTTTTTTTTTTTTTTGTTGGGTTTTTCTCTTCTCTCCTTCTTTCCCTTCCACTCGTTTCCTTCTATTTCCTAGTCTATATTTTCAGGTCCCCTATCCCTTAGTTATGGTTCTTGTCATTGTTATTCTCCCTCCCCCTCACTGTTCAAAGCAAGGGTCTCTTTTTATAGTGCCTGCCATGACCGGATTTTATTGTTTTAGTCCTTAACCACCTTTGTCTTGTCTGGGAGTATTTGCCGACCACTACTGGTCTATTTGTGTGCTACTCTCCCATCACCAGACAAATAAGGGTATTTTGTTTATTTGTCTACCGTGGCACCCTTTCCTGCCACGGTCTGAGTTCTTTCTCTCTCTTTATCCCTCATGGCATACACCTAGTGGTTCCAACTCAGCTTGCTTCTTTTGGGTAGTGTGTTATCCCAGCAAGACACTTCCCTCGAAAGAGCTTCAGTAGGAACCTCAAAAATAGATTTTTTTCCCTCTCCCCACCACCAAACCATGCCCTCTTACCTCTGACTCATGGCTTCACTATGTCCTGTTTTGGCTGGGTACAGGCTAGTGGTGCCTCCATTCCATATGTGTCCAAAATCTGTTTGCTACTCATTCATCTGCTGTGATCTGAAAGCTTGTCTGCATAGCTTGCCGTCCGTTTTCTTTGACATTTTATGTGAGCTGCTTTTTGATTTCCCACTCATCTTAGGAGTTGGGCTTTATTTGATACTGGGCCTTACATTTCTTTTGGCCCATTTCTTGATTGCCCTCATTTCCTGCCATATTATTCAGTCATTCCTGCTGTAATGACTCAATCCTGCTGGGCCTCTTTTAAGCTAGCCGTTTACTTTTTCCCCAGTGGTTTGGCATGACCATTGGTTCTTCTACTTATGGGCTCTTGTGTCCCTTTTGTCTTTCTCTTGGGCATCCTTAGCCCTTTTACTAACTCTACATTCCCATGGGTTTTTTCTAACTTCATTGGGTTTCACTGGCCCAATTACCTTATTCTCATCTTTGGGGTTTATGAGTCTGCCATTAACCCCTTACTTTCTTTGTTTGTATTACTTTGGGCCTGCAGTGGCTTATTCTCACTTTTCTATATCATATACTGCCCATGGGTATGCTATTTCTCTCTTTCCGGGCTTCTTCAAGCCCATTTTCCTCCTCAAGGCCCATTTGTTTATTTCATGGGCCTGTAATCCATTGTTCTTGCCACTTGGGCCTAATGGTTTTGCTATCTGTTTGCCAAACCTTTGTTGCCCTTGTTGCTGGGCTTTCTTCTTGGATTCTCAAAAATGACCCTTAACACCAGTCAAAACATAAACGTTCTTGCTCCCTTGGACTGGAACATGTGGGGTAATTAAAAAAAAAAAAAAAAAAAAAAAAAAAAAAAAAAAAAAACCTAAGACTTAGAGAGAATAAGTGGATGAGAATAAAATAAGGTAAAAAAAATGTTGGTAGGATAGTTAGTGTAAAAAATATAAATGATGGTAAAGATACAATAAATTTCACCTCCTAACCTCTAAAATTAATGTCACCAGTCATAATTTTTTTTTTTTTGGATATTTTTATTATTATTTATACTATGTTATTGCGATTTACTAATCACAATTATTATCACATCAATTTACAAAATGTTATGTTATAAAATTTGTAATATCTTTAGCATTTTGTAGAACATTTAGTTTAGTATATATAAGACGATATTTTCGAAATGTTACAATGGTGTTAATTGGTATCGAAATATATCATTTCCTTAACCAAACCAAAATGGTCTCTGGTACAAAATTAACTACTTGCACTATGCCACATGTTTGACAAAATACGTTGCTTATGCATTAGTTTAAGTTAACTTCGTGGTTTTTTTTTTTTTTTAATTTTTTATGTATTTGGCATACTGGGTCATGAACATAATTGGTATTTTTAGTACGTTAGAAGTTTTATCATAAAAACCCAAATTGCAACATTAGAATAGTATTCTTCTTCTATCCGAACAGAAATAGTAATCTTCTTACAATGGAATTTTTTTTTTTTTAATGAATTATATGTTTTGTATTAATGTGCGTTTGCAAAGACAAATCAAACCATGGAGAAAATTATAAAGTTTGTAACATTTAAATATTAAGGGATGCAACCATTATTAAGCGAGAGATAGATGGAAAGAATTATTTGGAAAATACTAGTACTATTTTAAAAAATCTTTTAAGTAGTTTTTTAGTGCTTTGCATGGTTAGCGACTAGTTAACTTAAATTATATAATGTTAACTGTAGGGTGTAAATGATTTATGGGCCAAGCCGAGGAGGATTATGGCCCAAGTTCAACGAAATAGACTTTGGGTACCGCCGAGGGTAGTTCAGTCCTCGGCAGACCCAAAGTTCCCCCTCGTAAAGAAGGGTAAAAATGGTATAAAACTGAAACTCGGAAAAAAGATCTAAAATATCCAGGGAAAGCTGCCCTTACTGCCATTCAATGCTCTGAACCTGACAAAGCCGCATTCTTTGGCTTTTACAACCACCCCCAACGACTTTGAATATGGGCTGATGGGACAAGTATCAATCTAGGAAAGGTTGATCCAATACGTGAACGAAGGACAATGAACGCAGGCAAATATAAAAGGAAAAATAAGTAACCTAAAAAGGGGGTTGGGAAAAATGGCCAGAAACCTGAGCCTCCCAGCCCACCTCCAGGAGAAAGACTCCAGGGGTGTAGGAAAACTTAAACTGGTACGAACACCGTGAAAAACCCACCGCCTATCAACCAAGGCCTAGCTTTCCAAACCCACGCTCTACAAATGATATTGTTAGGGGTCTTTTCACGTGCGAACCCGACACTGTTACGGTCCGCCACGAAACGCGTCCTTACATTAACTATAATTTAGTTATTAATTATTAGTAAAAATTTGTGAATATAACATAGCTTGCTAATGAATTTAGACTCAGTTAGTAGTCGAAATAAAATTAAATGGACAAATTTAATTTAATAAGGAGGTAATGTAAAATCATTCATTTATATTTTTCAATTAACTCAATTAGTAAAGTTTTTAATGGTTGAATAAGAGATATGAGGTTCAATTTCGGCCTACACCAAAAACTGATTGGTGTCTTGGTTTGATGATAAAGCTATTACGAGGAGCGGACACCATTGGTTGAAACTATCTAAAAAAAATCTCCAATCTAATGCCACATAAGATATTTTAAAGTTTAGTAATATACATCTTCACACACAATTATATCCAAAAAAAAAAAAAAAAAAAAACTACATTAGGAAATTTTTAAAAAAGAAAAGAAAAAGGACAACCCTCTTGATCTAATCACCCACCACCACCACTTCGCTCATTCTCACCAAATTGAAAAGACCCAAAATTTAATAGGTGCGCTGATGCTCTTGCTTGTATGGGAGGAAGTCTAGCTACTGATTTTGTTTTCCTTGCTTGTCCGCCTGTGGACTTAGTCAAGTTTTTAGATTTTGATGATCTTGGGTTGTATTTGATCAGGCGCTGTTCTGAGCCGTTGTGCTCCTCTTAGTTTTGTTAATGAATTCCTTTTACACCAAAAAAAAAAAAGACCCAAAATTAGGGTGAGAACTAGTGATGAGAGTGCAGTGCACGTTGAATTTGCTGTAAAAAATGAAGTTAAAGTTCGAGGTTTCAAAATTGGACTTGTCGGTGTGTTTGGTGGGTCGAAACTCAAAGGATTGTAGTCAGGGACGGACCCACTAAGGGGTTGAGGGGGGCCATGCCCCTCCCCCTCCCCCCCAATTTTTTTGAAAAATTTAAATAGTATATAGGATGAACAAAAAAAATCCCCAATTCACCAATATCATAATTCAATAATTCATAACCAAAAAAATCTCATAGAAAAAAAAATTCCCTTATGGGGGGTTACAACAATTTATATGGCTTTTTTAATTGATTTATAAACTATGAGAAAGTGAATTACAATATTTATATTTTTTTCAAAAGAAAAAATCCAAAATTTTTTTAGAAGCCAATATTGATGACGTAGCATTGCCAACTCTTAATATTGATATCTCAATTTTTTAAAATCCTCAAATAAAGTTTTGAAAAACTTCATTAGTGTGATTTTCAGTTGCATCCAAAAGTATGAGATTATCTTTTGGTTCATATTATATCCTTTTTGACTTAAATATTTAGGTAATAAAGTGCAATTTTTTATCTACCATGATTTTTTTTTTTTAATAAACCATGTCACATTAAATTTTTTTGGTTCATGCTTTGCCCCCCCGGGCAAAAATGGGTAACTAACCATAATTTTCCAACTATATAGTTAGTAGTTCCGGTTTCCAAACTATATTATTTACTAGCATCTCGAGTTTAAAATACTTGATTTTGGTCTATAAATCGAGTCTTTAAGACTTGATTTCCATGGTCTGATGTGGCATTTTTGTCCTACCTGGAAATCGAGTCTCTAAGGCTTGATTTATAAACCAAAAAAATTTTAAGTCTCAAGTCTCTTGTCGAAATACACAAAAAAAATTTAAGAAATCCAGAAACACAACAATTAGATTAGAGGGAGAAAGAATCTAGAGACTTAGATCAGATAGGAGAGGCAGCCTGGGTTGCGCGTCACCTGGATCGGTTGTGCACAGCTAGGTTGCGTGCTGCCTAGATTGGTCATGCGTTGCCTAGCTGGGTTGCGCGCGGCCCAGGTCACACACGGTGTGCGGCCTGAGTTCTTCTCTCTTTCTGTTTTTTTTTTCCTCTGATATGTTCTGGGCGGCCCAGGTTGCACGCTGCCTAGCCTGGGTTGCACACAGTGTGCGGTGCACAATCTAGGTTCTTCTCTGATGTTCTGGGTTCTTCTTTCTTTCTTTCTGTTTTTTTTTTTTTTTTTTTTTTGGGTTCTTCTCTGATATGTTCTGGGTTGTTCTCTGATATTTATAAGGGTTATAAATCAAGTCTTAGAGACTCGATTTTCATGTGGTCGCTACGTGGAAAAATATGCCATATTGGAAGTGATTAGACCATAAAAATCGACTATCTGAAACTCGATTTTTAAGCCAAAATCGAGTCTTATAGACTCGAGATACTAGTAAATAATATAGTTTGGGAACCGGAACTACTAACTATATAATTGGAAAATTATGGTTAGTTACTCATTTTGGCCTCCTAGGTTCAAACTCTGGGTCTGTACTTGTAGTCAAATTTTAATTTTTGTTCTGTTGGATAGAATTGTGTGTGAAGAGGTCTATTATTGCTTAACTTTAAAAATATCTGACGTGGCATAATATGATGAGAAGGATGTAAACATATGCTTCTTTTTCCCGCCATATGATCCGCGCCGGAGATTAGGGTTTCAGACAGAGAACTCAGATAATTTGAATTCCTTCTTTATTCATTTCACTTATCAAAACCAAAACACGCAAAAACTACAGGGCTTCATTTGCTCAGGCTAAAAAGGTTCTGTCAACTCTCTCTGGTTTGTCTAACGATCAGGTAAAATCTCTAGTCTCAATCGTTATAATTGATTTATAACGATTATAAAGTAATTAATTATTGTTGTTTTGTTTGATTTATTTTTTCATTGTTAGTTTAGAGGAGTGTAATTTCTCTATCTATGCCAAACAATGAAATTTGCAATTGTTTGGGTTTTAAATGATGGATTATTGTAAACCCCTTCATTTTTAGATTTTCCTATGGAAAAAATCAATTACTACATCCAAACACAATGTTAATAAAGAACATTGTGTTTTTATATCTTGGTTGGCAATAAAGAACAATTTGTTTACAAAAGAGAGATTAGTGAGCAGAGGACTAGCAGTTGATTTGCTTTGCGTTAGTAGAATTTAGAAGAGGGTTAATTATTGGTGCTACCAAGAATCCATAGGGGATGATTGGGTTGTTGACTGGGCAGAGAAACAGTGGAAAGGAAAATCCTTGAAATCTGTATGTAGTAAACTGGGGCTTAGTGCAGCTGTTTACCGCATTTGGAGTCATAGAAATGCAATGGTTTTTCAAGGATTGATTTAAAAAGAAGATCAGACTGTGGGGCTTATCAGAATGCAAGTCAAAGATTCGAGTTGAAGGGGGTAGCATGTTCCCTACTGCCGATTTTATTCAGAAACTCTGCTGTGTAGGTTTGGATTCACAGATTCTGTTCTTCAGAGAAACCCTATTTCGCTTAAGGATGCTGCCTAGGCCTCCCTTTAGCTTTATGAAGTTGTTTGTTGTTTGCTTTGTTGGCTATCTGCCGTTGAGTGTTGCTTGTATTTTGTTTTGGTAGTGCTTTTGTTAGTTGGGTTTTTCTTTTTTTCTTTTTTGGTGTTGTAGTTCTGTTATGGTTCTGCAGGTTTGATGGTTGTGTTGCTTTGTCTGGCTGGGGCTTATTTGAGGTTCCTTTTGGTTTGTTGTTGTTGGTCTCCCTTTTAAGAGCCTTGTCTGTATTGTTGCTGTTTTGGGCTGTGTGGTTCTGTTTTGTTGCTGGTTCTCCAGCTTTTTCAATAAAGATTCTTGATTATCAAAAAAAAAAAAAAAAAAACACACAATGTTAATAGATTAGGAGGAGGGTCTGTTAAATTTGTGCTTTGATGTGTGTGTTTATATTTTTTATAATTTTTTTTTATAAGTATGTGTTTATATTTTATAAATATTTAACATTCTTTGTGGAAGCTATTAAAATACATGATAATCAAATGCTGGTGGCTCTGTAAGAAACTGATCTTTCGGAAGTTCTCAATAAGGAAATACTGATAAGGTTCATGCCACTGAATTGTTTTGCAGTTCCTGTTGAATTTGATGTTATAATAATTGATATTGTATAAAAGCACTGACCACACAATCAGAATCTTGATTCTCACACTGGGATTTCACCAGTTCATTCATTTGCTACAATCGTAGTACTCCTGTCAATACTATTCTCATCAAATGAACTTTTAGCATCCTGCATTTTAAGCTCATCAACAGCAACACTCCCTGCCGAAGTATCACAATAACTTCTTGATAAATTTAATGATGGCACCGTACTTCAAGGTTGAAAGTTACATCCGAAACCAAATTGGTGGTGTGCTCTTGTGCTTTTCTACCTTCTCAGACCAAAACGAATAACTGGTCGTAAGACTTGCTTTACAAGTTTTTTCTTCGAGTGATAGCAAGCATCTCAAGCCATGCATATCCTTTTTACAATGGCCTAGATATGAGGATTGGGGATCTCAACCTGGATTCTACTTAATTAGTTTTTCCTTCGATGCAGCATGAATAGGACAATGGTTTAAAATTTGAGGCCTATTTGCAGTTGGGCAGTGCTTATCAGTTAGTCTGCTTGTTTAGGTTGCTATGTTTTATATTGTGCATGTATAAAACATGAGCTGGATTTGAAACCAATCATGGATTTGTCATGGCATTTGCTCTTAAAATTAATAATGGCAAAAAATTTTCAAATAGGGTATTGTTTTTTACGTTTTACCCCATTTATACTCTAATATGGCATCTCTTCTTGTGTACTTGTTTTGGTGCTTTGATGTAATTCTTGCCTACTCGTTTTTCTTTCTGTAGGATGGCCAGTGCTAGGGAAGATTTCTCTCAATTTGATATTTCAAAAGAGGTGTAGTTTTGCATTTCACTTCCATTTAATGATTGTCATATCTTTAAATTAGAAAATACATCTGATCTAATGTGTAAACAATATTCTTCCCAGGAAACGGACAAACTTGTTGCAGAAGTAATCCGCTATGTCCTTTTCAAAACCCACCAAAATTCTGGGTGCCCAATTAAGAGGGATGAGCTTACTCAACTCGTTACTAAAAACTATCGTCAGCGTGCTCTTCCTGCTGTTGTGATTAATGAGGCTAAAGAAAGGCTCTCAAGCATTTTTGGCTATGAGATGAGGGAGCTTCAAAGATCTCGTCCTTCATCAACAAACCAAGGGCGCTCTTCCCAGCAAAGTGAGAAACTATCACCTTAAAATTTATGATAAAGCATATTATTTTCTGGAGTGTGCACAAGGTGTAAGGCTCCAGTTTGCACTACATATACACGTTTGTTTCACATTGATCACAAGTCACTTGACTTACTAATTTCTATAACAGAAGTAGTGATCACATGTTTGCCATGTTTTGCCATGAGTACAAGCCCATGGTTACCTGTTACAGCGGCACCTTTTTTTTTTTTGGGGGGGGGGGGGGGGTGGGGGGGGGGGATGGAGGATAGTTAAGTTACACATGCACTCAGTTGGTCTTGAACTTATAACCTCACCCTCCACCTAGTACTTGCTAGGGAGGGAGGTGCCAGTTAAACTAGAGCTTGCTGGCCAGGTTATATTAACTTTTTAAAAGTATTAATGTTTTGTCAAGACACCTATCAATAAAAAATTAATATTTTGTCAAGACTACCACTGGATTTTATTCTCCTGACTTGATACACATTCATGCATGCTGAATTTAATGTCAATATGATGTTTTATGCTAATGTAAAATTTATTTATTCAGTATGTTTTTAAAATATAAAAAACCCATAATTCTAAACAATTTTTAGATGTTCCTAATCTTCGATTATGTTGGTATTTCGCAAGCATGATATACATGCAAAGGTCATATAATCCAATGATTGGTTTAGTGAAATATTGATCCTAGAGGAGTTACTAAGTGATGTGACATGGTAAAACTGTTACACTAGTTGTAATTTGAACTTAATATATATATTAACAGACACACATATATGTGCATGTATATATGGATGTATAACAGTATTTGAGTTTTGACTTCTTGGATAAGAGAAAGTGCAGTTTGATCCATTATTTTAAGCCAAGTTACACAAAGTTAGATTATCAGATCATAATTTTTTCTATTGTAGATTTCACCAATAAGTTGTTCGGCTGACAATACACTGATCTGTCATTTCTATTTCTTATTTATTAATTGTTTTAAGAATTGCCACCTTTGGCTACCCTTTAATAGGCATTTGCCATAAGAGGTTTCAATTTCCTTTCCACCCCCATGTTCATTTCCAACACCTTGAGTGACCTGCCTACAACCGAAATGGAAACCAAGCATTTTGAGGGAGTGATAGTGAAATTTAGTTATAGCAATGTTCTCTCATACCCAGTGCACAAAACTCCCACTTTTTGCGGGGTCTGAGAGGAGTCATGGTAGGTAGCCTTACCCTCAATTTGTTTTGGAGAGGCTGGTTCTAGGACTTGAACCTGCGACTTGTTGCTTTTGATGAAAGGCACTTGTCATTGCACCAAGGCCCAACCTCTACTAAGAGAATCCTAAACTACTTTAAGAACTGAGGAAGATATTCCCTATTTACAGCATAGGATCTTGCTACATATAGTTTTTTTGAAGCCTCCTTTAGATTGGACCTGAGCCCTAACTTCCCATTTTATTGCCTGGATAATGGACTTTCCAGTCTTGAGATTCTAAGCATGGATTCTGGCATTACGCTGGATCCAAACATGATACGTGACTGCCTCCCAGCCTAGCTGGCATAACATTATCTTAAGATTATTGCGCTTCAAATTCTGCAATCCCCAGTTGATCACAGCATCCCAATAACACTAAGGATTTCTAAGAAGGTAGCACCTCATCACCTCTCTCCATATCAGCAAGCATTCAAAAAAAAAAAAAAATGATCTCTACTTACCAAGACCTTTCTACAGAAAACACAATCTGAATTCCCATGTAGCCCCATTGAAGGAGCCTATCATGAGGGGGACGTATTTTTTCTAAACACAACCCATCCAATGAAATCATGCTTTGATGTAGCTATAGGAAACCAAATCAGTTTTCTCCAAGAAATTTCTGGCTTTTTCAATCTAACTTCACACCAGGTCATGGAAAAATTGAATTTACCTGTCTTTGAGAGCAGCCACATGGGTTGATTTTTACCACCAATCTCAACCAAGTGGAGTTTGGTTTGAATGGCTACAATCTCATTTGATCTTTCAGGTTTCCATCTCTAATCTCCATTATTCCTCAGCACATTAGACAGCTTTGCGTCCATACCTAGTAGCATCATTGTAAATTACTCTATAGCCATATTTTTCATATAGAATCCCATCTGGGTGCCACCAATCACGCGCCAAGGAAGATATGGGAAGTTGGGAACCATCTCCAACAACAAATTTCAGATATTGTGGTGCCAAACCCCTAACTTAATTAATCTTCTCCATCCCCTGGTACCATCTTGGGATGCTTTGACACGCTGAATCCTTCAATATGTTGTTATGAACCCATGCCACCCAAATTGAACCTGCTTGAGCAAAAAGTTCTAGATGTGTTTCAAACAAGCCACCTTATTCCACTTCTCTCCTTCAAGCCTAACCCACCCTCCTTAAGAACACAAATATATTTTCCAAGGAATGTTGGCATTATTTGCTGCTTTATCAGGACCATTCCACAAAAATTTGTTGAACTTTTGTTCAGCAGTTGTAATGACCTTTTTAGGTGGTGTAATCTTCCTGCAAAGGACAACTTTTTTGACATCCAAGAGCTCATTCTAGCTGTAATTCTATCAATTAGAGGTCGAAAATCTTGATAAAGAGGTACCTTCATGGAAGTGGAGAGAACTAAAAATTTGCTGTTTAAGGCTATTCATTAGCTTACAACTCAGACAGCCTTAAATTCATCCGGCACTTTTCTGACCAATTGGACATATGACAAATCAGCAAATGTAAATTCATTAGGTTGTCAGCAAAGCAAATATTGATAAGCTGTAGCCTGCCACATTAAGGGTGAAGCTTGAAGCTTTGAGATTTCAACTCTCTTATCCATGGTGGTCTAGTAAATGCCTCCATTGCTAGCACAAACAAGTAAGGAGACAAAGGATTCCCTCGTTTAAGACCTTTACTTCCTTTGAAGTAGCCAGCCAAGCCTCCAAAAATAGCCACAGAAAATTTAGGTGTTGAAATACATTTTTCAACCGATGCAGCATATCTCTTGGGAAAGCCAACAAGACAGTGACAAAGCAAACTAAACTTCCACTCTACTGAGTCATAGGCATTTTTCAGATCTACCTTAATAGTACACTTGCCAAGACCCTTTCTATGGTAAGTCTTGACTATTTCTTGTGCTAACAACACATTCTCAGCTATACTTCTACGTGGTACAAATGCAGTTTGGTTAGGGCTGATTAATTAACTCTAGCATGCCTTAGGTTATTTGCTAATATTTTTGTGATGCATTTGTAAATGATGTTGCGGCATGAATTAGGCCTAAAATCACCCATATTTGATGGATTGCATGCTTTAGGTACTAAGATAAGGATAGTGGCATTCATTTTCTCCAAGCAACTTACCTGAAGCAAAGAAGGGCTGGATAGCTTTCACCACATCAACTTGAATAATAGACCATGCCTTGAAAAACTAGGTTTTGAAGTCATCAGGGCTGGATCCTTCTCATTATCCATAGAAAACAAGGTCTGCTGAATTTCCATATCCGAATCATCCTTTAGCAAATTCTCCTCACGCCTAGATACAATCTGGAAGTCCATCACTATCTGGTTTTTACTAATTACCTCTTGTGGCTGCTGTCCTTTAGAAACACCAAGTAGGTTTTGATAGAATTCTACTGCCATCTTTTTTACTTGCTGAGGATCCACTGTCTTTTCGCCTTCATTATCATACAAACACAGAATAGAGTTTCCAAAGCTTCTGATTTTCACAGCTCTATTAAAGAAAGCTGTATTATTGTCTCCCAAATTTAATCAATATTTCTTTATTTTTGGTTCATAAAAGCCTCCTCAGCCCCCCTTATAGACACATACTCATGCATGCATTTCCTTTCTTTAACAACTAGCTCATTCTGCCTAGGAAATTAACATTTTCGAACACTTTCAAGCCTTATTCTTGCACAAGCAACTCTGTGTGCCTCCATAAGCTTCCTTACTGATCCTCTTTAGAGCTTGCTTCACTTACTTTAGTTACAATACAACCTGAACATTGAGAACCCTTGAACCTCAATAGCCCATTCTTGTTTCACCCAATCTAAAAATTTATTGTTATAAGCCAAGAAATTGAAGAACTTGAAAGGTTTAGACCCATAATTCCTGTTCTCCCCAACGGAAATTAAAGCAGGAGAGTGATCTGAGATCCTTGGGGCTAAAATTTCCTCCACTGCCTGCCCAAATTCAGAAAACCAGTGCTCATTGCCCATAGCCTGATCCAGATTCCTCGCAAAAAAATGAACAAAGTTTCTCTCCAAACTAGTTTGGAGAGAAACCCTTTAAACTCCTTGTATATCTTTATATTGAGTGTGAATTTTGAAAATCTAACCGTTGGATTGCATGTTTTTATTATATCCTTCATGCTTATAAAATTTCAAGAAAATCAAAAATCAATTATTATGTCATAAAAAAAAATGTTAAAATTTTAAGTTTTTGTGTTCTAAAATTGTGTATAAAAAATAAGCGTATTGATTGAATAGTAAATATGATATGCATGTTAAAAATATAAGGAACATGAAATTCAATGGTTAGATTTTCAAAATTTACATCCATAAAAGAAATATATGAGAAGCTTGAAGAGTTTCTCTCCAAAGTAGTTTGGAGAGACTTTGTTCCAAAAAAAATATTACCCTCTTTTATAGCACGTTTTGTAAAAGCACCCAATAAAAGGACGATCCATGACTTCAATATTATACAAACACTGCCCAAATTGATGATCATGTAATGAAAGCTCTTTACCACCCATTCTTTCCTCATTATTCCTTACCACATGAAAATCACTCGCTAGAACCATGCCCCATTTACAATCTGAGCTTTAAACTCTCCAACTTCTTCCTTCCACAGCTTCCTTCTTTCTGTCACCCTTATTGGAACCATACATAAAGACCAAAAGATGCTATGATTTCCTTGACCAGTTTGATATATACAGTGTATAACCTGGTCTGAAGAGAAAATAACCTGCACTGAGCATTTATCGCACTTCCAACAAATCCAAATCCTCCCTAACCCATACTAAGCATAAAAACTCCATCCTGGAGTAATAATATCTTTGACTCTAGATACATTCTCCTCTTTAACTCTTATTTCCACGAGGCAAATAATAGGAATATGCAAAGTACTCAATTTAGCCTTCAACTCCCTTTGTTTGAAGGGGTCATTCTGTCCCCCCTTATTTTCCAGATTAACCAGTTCATTTAATATCTGGAGGGGTTGAATACTCCTCCCTTCCCTCTAATCCATCTGCTATAACTCCTCATTTCTTCTTTACCTTTCTCTCTTCTCTCACCACTACTTGAGCTGCTACCCAGAGTAGATTTATGATCTGTTGGATAGTCAACTTAGTAAAAACCAGTTTGTTTATTTTCAGAAATCTCACTTTCTTCTCTAGTTACAGTAATGTTGTTCATTCAGTCACTATCACCACCTTGCAGCCAGAAGCTGCAACAACCACTGAGGTAACCTTTGACTGCTGTCGCCTTACCCATATAGTTGAAATTATAATATTGTGAATATGGAGAATTTTTTTTTTTTTTTTGATAAGTAAGAAGAGAATATTATTAATAAAAAAGGAGCAAAAAATAACACAAAGGGTTCACGGCAGTGAACAAAGGAAAAAGAACTAAAAAGACAAGAGCAGCCCCTAATCTATTCTAATAGATGAAAGAAAATCCGAAAGGGTAGAACAATCCAAATAACCCCAACATCTAGACCAATCAAAGAGTGTCCGCTGGCAAAACTCTAATAACTGAACCACAATTTTCTCCTCATCCTCAAAAGACCGTCGATTCCGTTCAGCCCAAATAGTCCACATTAAACAACCTGGAACCAAATCCCAAATATCAGAGCTATGCTTCC